>NC_079227.1:35802949-35817949 GCF_029633865.1 Lampris incognitus | reverse complement strand
TTGCAACAAATACCTGCAGACACTGCGGCCCTCGAGGCCTGGGGTTTGACACCCCTGTCTTAGATCCAACCCAATCTTAGCCCCAATCTTAGACCCTAGCTCTTGCTGAGCGGCTGTTGCTGCCAACCACAGAACAATTGAACAAGTGGTATCAAAGCTTCCACCAAACTCGGAAAGGGTGAAGCGGGTCACAAAGTCAATTGCATTTGCACCCTGGCCATGTGATGGTCTGGTGGCATGTCCAGGTTGTCCCCCCCCCCCCCCCCCGCTGTCCAGTGACTGCTGGAATAGGCTCCAGTTCGCAGGATAAGCGGTTTGGATAATGGATGGATGGATTTGGGCCCCTACTCAGCCATTGAGAAGCAGGGCTTCTGCGCTATGCTGCACACTTTGGAGTCGAGACACAACATCCCATCTCGACGTTTTGTTCACTGACACAGCGATACCCACACTCTACAACCAAACCAAAACCAAAGTGATGGAATCACTGAGGAAAGCAGGCAGGATGGCAATAACATGCCATGCGTGGACATCCGCTGCTACAGAATCTTATGTCACCGTAACTGCGCACTTTATTACCGATGACTGGCAGCTCGTGTCTCCATTAGCATTCGCCAGCTAAGCACATTTGCAAAGTGGCACTTCCATGATTTCATTGTGGCCTATTATTTGTATTTTCTCCATTACGTTACATTACATTACGGTCATTTAGCCGACACTTTTATCCAAAGCGACTTACAATAAGTGCATTTAATGTAGGAAATCAGGAGAACTACTAGTCATTAGAGGTCATAAGTGCACCTAAACAAGCATCTAAGAGCAAAACCAGTGCTAAAGTAAAAGTGCAAGAAAGAGTTTTTTTTTTAAATGAGTGAACACAATAAGTGCTAAGAACAAGTAACAGGGTAGTAGTTCTTAAAGAGGTGAGTTTTCAACCTGCGCCAAAAGATGGGCAGCGACTCCGCTGTCCTGACATCAGTGGGGAGTCAGTCCACCACCGTGGGGCCAGGACAGAAAAGAGACATGACCGGGTCGATCGGCACCAGAGGCCTCTGAGCGACGGGGCAACCAGGCGTCCCGAGGCAGCAGAGCGAAGTGGTCGGGCGGGGGTGTAGGGCTTGACCATGGCCTGGAGATAGGAAGGAGCTGTTCCCTTCACTGCCTCGTAGGCTAGCAGCAGAGTCTTAAACTGGATGAGAGCAGCTACTGGGAGCCAGTGTAGGGACATGAGAAGGGGAGTTGTGTGGGAGAAGTAATACATTGTTTTATCTCATATTCCACATAAAGTGTTAGTTCCGTGTGAGAACTGGTAGAGAATTCTGTTTTTATATGAAAGCTGTTTTTAATATACAGCAAAATGTTTTTTTTTTTTTTTGTCTCATTGCTCATAACAGGAGGGTTTCGATTGAAGTATTTATTATTTATTTATGAATGAGGGCAGCTTTTTATGTTATCAAGTGATTGCTGTCAATCTTCGTTCCAACCCTCACCTATGGTCATGACCTTTGACTAGTGACCGAAAGGGGGAGATCGCGGATACAAGTGGCTGAAATGAGTTTCCTCTGTAGGGTGTCTGGGCTCAGCCTTAGAGATAGGCTGAGGAGCTCGGACATCCAGAGGGAGCTCGGAGTAGAGCTGCTGCTCCTTCGCGTCGAAAGGAGCCAGTTGAGGTGGTTTGGGCATCTGATTAGGATGCCTCCTGGGCGCCTTCCTTTGGAGGTTTACAGGGTACGGACAACTGGGAGGAGACCCCGGGGTAGACCCAGAACTCGCTGGAGGGACTAAATGTCCAATCTGGCCTGGGAACATCTTGGGATCCCCCAGGAGGAGCTGGAGGGCATTGCTGGGGAGAGGGACGTCTCGAGTGCCCTACTTAGCTTGCTGCCACCACGACCCCACCCCGGAGAAGCGGCTGTTGATGAGATGAGATGAGACGAGTGATTGCTGAAGTCTTGCTGAAGCCCGTGTTAACTTACAACAAGGATGCCGCTACAGGCACACTTTTGTTTCTTTTCTTGTTGTTTCTTTGCAACGCTGGGAAACGTGGCCTTTCAGTTGACACATCACTTCTACTTGTTACTGTATCAAGAAAAGATGATGGAAGTACATTTGTCTGTTCATTTCAATTACGGATCATTACAAATATGCCATGCTTTAAAAGTAGCAAGTAGTCTCACAGTGAGAAAAAATAAATCATGTATAGAAATCAAAAATTTTAATAATCGTTTTATAATCGCATCGTAGCCCTCTGAAACAGAATCGTATCATGAGGTGCCTAGAGATTCCCACCCCTATCATCTAGTAATCAGAAGGCCGATGGTACGATCCCCAGCTCCTCCAGAGAGGGTGTCGAAGTGTCCTTTAGCAAGACACTGAACCCCTAAACTGCTCCTGATGAGCAGGTTTCTGCTTCCGGTGTGGGAAGATGGCTGTGTGAATTCACGTTTGCAGCGGCCTCACCCAAGTGCCGGTGTCAGAGGACGGCAGTGTGAATTCACACTTGTGGCAGTCTCACCCAGTACCATCCATGCAGTGTCTTTGTCCATGTCTGCGTCTAAGTTTTGTCTTCGTTTTACTGCTAGCCCATGCAGACCGGCAGTTCTGATAACACCGAGGGCAATCTAGCGGCGGCCTCATCTGGCCTTGACTGTGGTGTTTTTGATGTCATCCTGAGGAGTGCGGGGAGGTGTGTCGAGGGTGTCTGGCTGGGAGAGCTGGTGCTGGATCGTCTGGGAGAGGTTGGTCTGCTTTGTCCGGTGGGCCTGGGGACCACAGCCCCTGCCTGGAGCTGCGCCCGAGGTCTGACAGGATGCAGAAGCGGGGCAGGCTAAGCTAACTGCTAGCCCATGCAGACCGGCGGTTCCAACAGTCATCCTGGCTGGCGTTCACTCCCTTGGACAGTGATTTATGTTTAGCTGGTCATACGTGTTAGTTTGGGTGTGTGTGTTCTTGTGGTTTTTGGATGTGTTGTTGTCTTTGTGTTGTACTGCTGTGGGCTGGGAGAAACGGCATTTCGTTTCATTTCATGTGCGCAAGTGCATGAAGTGAAACGACAAATAAAGTGTTTCCGATTTCTGAGGTCGGCGCCTTGCATGGCAGCCCCCACCACAAGTGTATGAATGTGAGTGTGAACGGGGTGTATGTGAGGCGCCCACCGTCAAGCTCTTTGGGTGGTCGGTCGACTAGAAAAAGGATTATATGAATGCAGTCCATATAGGACATATAGATGGATGGTTAGACAGACACAAAAGAAATGTAGACATACAAACAAGCTAGTCGCACAACGTTTATTCAAACAATCAGTCTGAAGTTCCCAGACCTCCTCTTCTTGTCACCAAGCCTTTCAAGAAAGTAGGAATACCGGAACAATGAAGAAGGGCAGAGGGAAAGTAAGGAAAGAGGAGAAAAGACAGTGGCATGGAGGAAGGAATACAGGAGGTAAATAAATAAATAAATAAATAAATAAATAAATAAATAAATAAATAAAATGTCCAATATGATAGACAATTGGCTGTGTGACTCAGTCCCATCTCTCTCACAATGGCAACTACTGGAGGGGTTTTTGTTCCATCTTGACAATAAACCAGATAACAACCCTCTTACAGTACACCACAACCGCAGCGTTGGCCACCCCACGTGAAACGACTATCGGCTCTCTGAATGATGATAGGGGCATTTGAGAAATTATTGCGGGGCAATTTATCCAAGACTGTTCCAGACAAGTCAGGGGAATTGATGTTTTTCAGCGCTCGGGCTGCTGTGTGTTGGGCTCTGTGACATATCGTGGACTGGAGTGGAGGGCTCTCAGGCAGTTAAGGGGCAAAAAAAAAGAATGGCACGAGGAGCCTATAATTCTTAGCTTATGCCTAAATCCACTATCAACTTCCATACCGCTGCTGACATCATGCGCGCCCAGTGGGCTAAATGTGTTGTGGCTTTGAACAGCGGGGACAGAGCCTCACTACGGGCGTGTACAGACACCTTCGTGTTCAACGCCTGCACGCCGGCCTACTGCAACAGCACGTTACGCACATTGTCTCAGCTCATCACTTATCTGTAATCCAAAACAGAAATAAAACTGCACAATTTACAGTCTACCCATTTACCAATGACTGCACTGAAGCACCATGTGCCGATACCTACCCTAAACCCTGCAGAGACGTCTTGACTTAATCTAGCTCGGACACGAAGTCCTCTTCAATGGACAGAGCCTCAGACCTACGTCATCTTTCTCCTGACGTAGCAGCGTGCAAATAGTTTTATATGCTAGTTTTACTTGTTAGAAACTGCACTACATAGTCACAGACTCATTGTCCCCCCGGCAAACCATGAAACGCCTCGGTCAGTCTTTTGTACCAACAGCCATCAGGCTCCACAACAAGGCCCATCCCCTGCCCCAAACTCATCACCCCCCCCTTCCTACCCCCTCCACCTCTGCCTACTGTACAAGGGCTGACCAACTCCTTGACCCCGTCTCCCGCAGTAGGACTGACTAGGATAGGCTCACTGACCCCATCCACCGCACAAGGACTGGCAAGGATCGACTCCTTGACCCTCCACCCCGTCCTCCGTACAATGACTGACTAGGACCAACTCCTTGACCCTCTGTCCCCCGCACAAGGACTGACAAGGATCGACTCCTTGATCCCATCTCCCGCAGAAGGACTGACTAGGACCTCCTCCTTGACCACCTCTCCCCTGCAGATGGACTGAGTAGGACCAACTCCTTGACCCCCTCTCCCTCGCTCAAGAATTGACTAAGACTGACTCCTTGACCTACTGTCCCCCAAACAAGGACTGACTAGCACCAACTCCTCGACCTCCATAGACGGCCACTGAGCCCTCTGACTTATGATTAGGCTGACTTGATCTACTGACCCACCTGACCGTACCGTAGCTTGCATATTGCCCATGGTGTACTGTTTACATATGTGTATGCTATGCTATATATATATATGTGTGTGTGTGTGTAGATGTTGATCTCATATCTATGATGTCGTTTAGTATTGTTAGTATTAATGTTAGTATTAATGTTAGGGCTTAGTGTTGTTCTGATCCTGAGGTGAATGACCTCTCTCTCTCTCTCTCTAACCTGTTGATGTCTTTTTTTGCCCTCTTTGCTGCCATTTACACCTGAATTTCCATTCGGCGATGAATAAAGGCTATCTTATCTTATATTTTTACCTTCGGATCCTCTTAATGATTTCTAATTGTTTCCCTTTTTTAAGTTGTTACAAGTGCATCCCCTCTCTGTGTTCTTTAGGCAACAGTTGTTTGATGTGCGAAAACAGAGTTAGATAGCACATGGGTTTTGAAAACCTCAAATCCAACCAGTATCTGTGTAGTTCATGAGGAAATGCTGAGAGCGCTGTTGATTTTCTTGCCGTATACTCATCGTATAGCTTTATCCCTACGTAAAACAGATAAAGACCTTCATCCACTCCCCTCGTCCTCTGCGTAAGGCGAGCAAATCCTGTCGGCTGTGTCTTAGATAAAACACAGTCTTGGAGGTGGAAAGATGATGGGGCTTAGGTGTGAGCGCTGCAGTAGCAGGAAAAGGCCTGATTAGGGCCACATGGGTCTTTGTGGTTGCTTAGCACTGTGATTGGAGGATCGCTGTGTAATGGCCGAGTGTGAACGTGTCAGTTGGTCAAAACATATGCAACAATACAACGTTATCACAAATGCATATGTAGCGAATTCAGGGGACACAAACCTGGGTCGCCCGCACCACAGGCAACTGCATTAACCAGTCGACTAAAGGGTCCAAACCAGGTAGCCAAGGGCTAGCGAGTCTACACATCCGCGGTCATTACACATAACTTGAGGCATGTAAACACATTGAAAACATGACAAAAAAGAAACCAAGCACATAGCAAAGCAGCACTGAATCATGAAGCACAACTACCACTCGCTGGAGCAGGAGAAACAAGGGTTATCCAGCACAGTTCTTCTATCGCCATATGTTTCAAATTCATGACCATAATTATTATTTCTGGACAAATTATAGCAGCCCTTGCGCAAGTGTGTAGCAATTTGTATCCATCTGCTGGAACACAGTGCACACAGAAGAAAGAGCGATGTAGGGAATAAAGACTTTACAGAGAGATGGCCGCTCTGTTAGAGAAAGATTATTTTTCTTTCCCCTCCTTGTTCTCTCCAATTGAATTTGGCCAATCGCCCCACTCTTTTGAGCCGTCCCGGTCTCTGCTCCACCCCCTCTGCCGATCCGGGGAGGGCCGCAGACTACCACATGCCTCCTCCCATACATGCGGAGTCACCGGCCACGTCTTTTCACCTGACAGTGAGGAGTTTCACCAGGGGGAACGTAGCACGTGGGAGGATCACGCTATTCCGCCAAGTCCCCCCCCCCCCCCCCGAACATGCACCCCAACTGACCAGAAGAGGCGCTAGTGCAGAGATCAGGACACATACCCACATCCGGCTTCCCATCCGCAGACACGGCCAATTGTGTCTATAGGGTCAACCAACAAAGCTGGGGGTAACACGGGGATTCGAACGGGCGAGCCCCGTGTTGGTAGGCAACGGAACAGACCGCTACGCCACCCAGACGCCCTTAGAGTAAGATTCTTAATGAGTCGTATAATTGAGTTTTTAATTTAGTTATAAATTGTAGACACATTGCTTTTAGACACTCAAACAGTAGGATATAGAGTACAACAGCTAGCTATCGTTGTAAGCTAACTTTTGGACCGGCTTCCTTGTTTACATTGTTGGCTAGTTTACTAACCCAGTAAATGATATGAATACCAGCGACGGGCAACTTTGATGACAGAGAGGGCCGCAAAACTGCTGTCCTCGCTACCAGAGGGCTAGACTGTGACCATGAACTTCCACCAGTGGGATGCTGTAACCCCATCACTCAATTAGCCAATTATAGCCACTAATTTAATGAAAAGAGCAGCAATAATTGGCAACGCTGTCTTCGGGAGGGGGACGGTGGCAGCTTGTGTTCGGCACATCAATGCGTCTCTGTGTGTAGGCCAGACACGGGGAGAACATGCAAACTCCACACAGAGGACGACCCCAAAGGTTGGACTACCCCGGGGCTCGAACCCAGAGCCTTCTTGCTGTGAGGGGACCACGCTAACCACTGCGCCACCGTGCCACCATTATTATTATTATTATCATAAAGGAATAAAAGTAAACCACTGAAGTGCAACCAATGAAACTAATCCATCTGTAAGAGAATCGTGGCGTTTTTGGGAAAATTCAGAAGGGCTGCAACATTTGCTACTCAAAATGTGCCAGACAATCCGAGCTGTGGTGGAGTTCAGCGTCTGACACCAGGGGAACAAAGCATGCCAAGTCGTCATCTGGGATCACGTAATGGTATACAACATGACGACCGAAGTGAGCCTGGCTGAGTCAAATAAAATCCCCGTACCACGGCTACTAATTCAAAGAAACGAATAAAATATATACCGAAAGTTCTATTTGATGAGCTTAACACAGAAACAAATCGTCCACATTCCTGAGTGATAGACCATTATTTCACTGCGACGGGGTCTCAAAAACCATCATTCAATAACGGTACACCTTAACATACTCATATTCATGTTTGCAGTGCATGTCTCCTCTGAAAAGATTGTGTTTCCCATCTGGCCTGGAAGACACGGTTCTCTAGATCAGGTTTTAGTTTCGCCGCTCATGTCTCTCCTCGTCACATGTCGTTGCAGAATTGGCCTGCTGAGTCCAAGATGAGACCATGCGCAAGCAGTTTCTTGGCTACAGGCCTCTTGTGCTTCGAGGGAGCGCCCTCTATTAGAGGACAGCATAATTACAATTGGGATCCTGTTTGTTCATCCATCCATCCATCCATCCCCCAAACCGCTTATCCTGCTCTCAGGGTCGCGGGGATGCTGGAGCCTATCCCAGCAGTCACTGGGCGGCAGGTGGGGAGACACCCTGGACAGGCCGCCAGGCCATCACAGGGCCCCCCCACACACACACACACACTTTGTCAGACACACACACACACCTAGGAGCAATTTAGTACAGCTGATCCACCTGACCTACATGTGTTTGGACTGTGAAAGGAAACCGGAGCCCCCAGAGGAAACCCACACAGACATGGGGAGAACATTCAAACTGCACACAGTGGACGACCCGGGACGACCCCCAAGGTTGGACTACCCGGGGGTTCGAACCCAGGACCTTCTTGCTGTGAGGCGACCGCACTAACCACTGCGCCACCCCCAAAAATGTATTGATATTTGGAAATTGACCCGCGGGGTGTACTGAGTGAGGACGGGGCCCGGGTACAGCCCGCCAGTTACCAATGCCTGTCTTATACGCTGGTTAAAATGGGCTAACTACTTGAAGTTTGTTCTCTCTTCTTTGGGGGTATTTCAATACATGCTTTATGCTTCCGTAAAGGCTCTGAATTTCTCTTACATTATTGTGTTTGCATATTTGTATTTTTCTTTTCGTGATTTGCTAATGTTTGGGAATTTGGATTTGTATAGTGTTACTTGTGCATCGTGCGCGCCTCTGCCACCGTAAAACTTGTGCATGAATGCACGCTCGCACAAAGTTTGCGCAAAGCGTGCACATATTGATCGTATGGACTTACATCTTTTCTTCATCAGATCGTCTTTTCTGAGTCATTGTGTCACCACTCAAGCCAATATACAGCATTTATCTGCAGGGAGGCCGCGCTGGACATGTGTGCAATGACAACAACAGTAATTTTCCTGGGGTTAGCGGCATCAAACTGGGTTAGCAAAGGGCTGCAAACTACCACGTGCCTCCTCCCATACACGTGGAGTCGCCAGCCGCTTCGTTTCACCTGACAGTGAGGAGTTTCACCAGGGGGACGTAGCGCGTGGGAGGATCACGCTGTTCCCCCCAGCCCCCCCGAAGAGGCACCCCGACCGACCAGAGGAGGCGCTAGTACAGCGACCAGGAAACATACCCACATCAGGCTTCTCACCTGCAGACACGGCCAATTGTGTCTGTAGGGACGCCCGAAGAAGCCAGGGGTAACACGGGGATTCGAACTGGTGATCCCCATGTTGGTAGGCAACGGAATAGACCACCACGCCACCCGGGCCAAAAGCGTATTAACAAATAACTATTCACCAGGTCATCCCTTCAGTTTTTAAATAGGACCCTGTGGGCTGTGTCATTGACATGAATGACTACGCCCTTTCACTACGTGACAATAAACGCAAAATGAATAGCAGCGACTTCACGTAGAGGCTCTGGTTTAGGGGCCGACTGAGCCCTTGGGCCCCTAGGGCCTGGACCCAGTGAGCCCATTCCACAATTCACCCATGCTCACACTGTAATGATCCGCTACTGCTAATCTCCCTATCAAAAACACTGCACTCATTCTGATACGATCACATTTCATTCTCTCAGTTCTGTGGAAAAAAAAACAAACAAAACAAACTTACTTCTATGTCTTTTACTTCCCCCCCCTCTCTCTATCTCTCTCTCTCTCTCTCTCTCGCTCTCTCTCTCTCTCTCTCTCTCTCTCTCTCTCTCTCTCTCTCTCTCTCTCTCTCTCTCTCTCTCTCTCTCTCTCTCTCTCTCTCTCTCTCTCTCTCCCTCTCGCCCTCTCTCTCGCTCACTATCCTCAGAATCAATGCGAGGTAATCTCCCTGAAACTGCATGCTCTATTGAATCCACAGCACTATTTTGCAGAGAGTGACATGTGGCACTCTGTGTACACCGTCCCATCAGGATATTGTTCCGACTCGGCCCGGATCACCAGGATTATAGTGAACAGATACATGCATACACATGAGCACACTCACAACTGCAAACTCTGACGCACACACACACACCCTCGGTACACGGACGGAGAAACATCAGAGCCCTCACGACGTCGAGGTACGCAGAAACAAAAGCACAGAGCAACAAGGCCCCATGTAACGTTCAAGCTCCCGAAGGAGCATTACCACGCCGCAAGACTCTTCATTAACTGCAGGAAACCATTTTACCACCAATGTAACACACGCTGAATACAAATTGCATTACAGTAGCATTCTCTTCTGCTGAGACACACACCCACACCCACACCCACACCCACATCTGTTTAAGCAAACATTACAACTCCCTAAGCCCCTCTGCCAAGGTAATCACGCTATTGCTAGATGGTGCATTAAAATGGACTATTTTACAACTAGTGAGTAGAGCATAGCATCCGGGATATTAAATTTACATCGAGCCTGTGTTTGGCTGCGGGCTCTTTACAGAGCCCTTTTATTTCCCCCGGGGTCGGCCGGGGAGTCGGCTTGACGGTAACTCGCTGCTCGCTGCTGTAGCTGGCTGAGAGTGGAGGCGCGCCGGTGTCAAGATCCAATCTGGTCGCACGGTGTAAAAACAAGGTTAGCTCCATTTAGAGCGGTGGAACCATATGATGGTGCATGTCCTACTTGTAAAGGGGAGATTGAATTGAGGGGGGAAAATAAAGGGGGGAATATATCAGGAATCAGGAACACCTTGTCGGTACATGAAATGAAATGAAATATCATTTCCCCCCAGCCCGCAGCAGTACAACACAAACAACACACATATCCAAACTAAACAAAAAAAATCACTGTCCAGGAGAACAAACGCCAGCCAGGATGACTGCCGGACCTGCCGGTCTGCATGGGCTAGCAGTTAGCTTAGCCTGCCCCGCTTCCGCGTCCTGTCAGACCACCCTCGGTGTTTCCTCTTAGGGCACAGCTCCAGGCAGGGGCCGTGGTCCCTGGGCCCACAGGATGCAGCAGACCAAGCTCTCCCAGCCGATCCAGCACCAGCTCTCCCAGCCATGCACCCTCGACGCAACCCCCCCGTACTCCACACAATGACACCAAAAACACCACATTCAGTCGGACCGCCCTCGCTGTTATCAGAACTGTCAGTCTGCATGGGCTAGCAGTTAGCTTAGCCTGCCCCGCTTCCGCGTCCTGTCAGACCGCCCTCGGTGTTTCCTCTTAGGGCGCAGCTCCAGGCAGGGCCGTGGTCCCTGGGCCCACAGGATGCAGCAGACCAAGCTCTCCCAGCCGATCCAGCACCAGCTCCCCCAGCCATCAAACGAAGACAACTTAAATGCAGACGTGGACAAAGACACGGCATGGCCGATACTGGGTGAGGCCGCTGCAAATGTGAATTCGTGCCACCATCATATACATCTACTAGTTTGGTAAAATAATTAAAGATCCAGTCCAATGATTCAGTCAGACGATGGAATGTTTGCCCTGATGATAGTAGTTCCAATATTTTGAGCAAGTGCACATTAATACTCCTTGGCCCAATCCCAATTCCCCCCACCCTTGGCCCTGCCCCTGTTTGGCATGTGGCAGTGTAGGGTAGGGCGTCCCATTTTTTTCGGGGATCGAGGGGTAGTGGTCATCTAGCCCTCCCAATGGGAGCGTTTTCAGATGCAGACTCCAAGCGGAGTGGTAGAGAGAATTCCCAAAATGCTTTGCGAACTGAGGCAGCGTAAAATGGAACATGGCTACCAGTGCAGGGAAAGCTCATAAATGTGCATACATTCATAAATAATCTGGCAAAATGTTTAAAATCTGTTGGAAAATCTCAGTTTAATGTAGATGAATGGAATATGTAATTGGATCGTTATGACAAGCATTTCATAATTGTTTTTTTGTTTATATACTTGAATGATCCCCGTAGGGAAATTCTTCTCTGCTTTTAAGCTATCCTAGCTGTGTAGCTAGGAGCAGTAGGCAGCTGTCGTGCAGCACCCGGGGACCAACTCCAGTTCGTCTTGCCATGCCTTGCTCAAGGGCACAGACAGGAGTATTAACCCTAACATGCATGTATTTTTGATGATGGGGGAAACTTGAGCACCCAGAAGAAAACCAGCCACGGGGAGAACAGGCAATCTCCACACAGACGATGACCTGGGATGACCGTCCTCTGTGGGGACGGTCAAAAATTGCTCTTCACAATGTCACAGAACGTCATGTAAACAACGATTTGTGAGTGACAGTTCACTTATTTCCATGTCCCGTGCATGAAGCTTGAAAAAAGATCCAGCAGCAAACTTTCTGCACTCCCCCACTCATCTGATATCAGTGCAGGTGTTACTCCAAAATCTGTGACCCATCAGATGTGACCCTGCCCTTAAGATGCTAATCCAAATCTTAACCACACCAAACCCACGTCAAAAATTAACCATCTCCAACAGAACGCCTAATCTTAACCATTTCTAATTTTATGCCTATATTTAACCACATCAACCTGGCTGCTGTATCTTGTCTGAAATAGCGCTGTTTAAAAGCAGGGTCACATAATCTGATGGATCATAGATTTCGGTGTAACACAGAGTAGAAATTTCTACGGGCAGGACTACACTGAAATGTGTAAACACACCTCCTGGCTATTGTCAGTAGATTAATCTGTCTTGTTCTGTCCTGCAAATTTGGTCAGTTTTGTCACTACAATAGTGGATAATGGTAGCATGCAACAGGCTTTAATATAAAATGTATAGTACTATAATGTTACAACCATGTCCTGAGCAAACCAGGCAACTTATGAAATTCCGATCAGCAGGCGTAACGATGATGGTGATGACGTAACAAGTGGCATCCCATTTCCTAGGTAGAGATTTCAGCCCTACCCCTTACAGATCCGTTCTCAAGTGTAATGACTAGCTAGACGGTTTTAGTGAGTTTGCTGACATCTCTAGGTTTAAAACCTTGTAAAGGTAAAAACGTGGCAGGCTGGTCTTGATACCCTGATGTTAGCCTAGCAGGTTAAACACAGCTGCAGATAATACCATTAATAATGGATATGTTGGATGTAGGTGCATCAAAGAAGCAGCATTGACAGTACAATTGACAATTGTTAGTGCTGGTTATACCTGTCTGTATTTCTGTCAGTGCTGATAGATACTATACCGGTACATCTAAAACAAACATAGTCATTATTAATGTTATTAGCTGCCACTATGTTTATCCTGCTATGCTAACATCACAGCCTGCCATGTTTTTAACTTTTACTTGGTTTTTAGCCTGGAGATGTCAGTAGACTCACTAAAATGGTCCGGTTTAGGTACTCTATAAGTAATGCTTCACTTTCACTCAAAAAAAACCAAGGAGGTGCCCTTGAGTAAAGGCCCCCCCACACAACTTGACAAACAGGCGTGTTTTTCAAGATGGCCACAAATAATTCATTGCCTACAATAGTCGGTTGTCTTGAGTTATTCAGTGTGACAGCGATAAGGACAGCCGACAGAGATGAATCCACAGAGATGTAGGGCCCCGACCAAGTTCCATCTCATCTCATCATCAGTCGCTTCTCCGGGGTCAGGTCGCGGTGGCAGCGAGTTAAGTAGGGCACTCAGCAACGCCCCCCAGCTCCTCCTCGGGGATCCCAAGATGTCCCAGGCAAGATTGGAAATGTAGTCCCTCCAGCGAGTTCTGAGTCTACCCCGGAGTCTCCTCCCAGTTGGACGTGCCCAGAAAACCTCCAAAGGTAGGCGCCCAGATGCCCGAACCACCTCAATTGGCTCCTTTTGATGTGAAGGAGCAGCAGCTTTACTCCAAGCACTCTCCGGATGGCCGAGATCCTCACCCTATCTCTAAGGCTGAGCCCAGGCACCCTACGGAGGAAACTCATTTCAGCCGCATGTATCAGTGATCTCACCCTTTCGGTCACTACCCAAAGCTCATGACCATAGGTGAGGGCTGGAACGGAGGTGACTGGTAAATTGAGAGCGTTGCCTTCTGGCTCAGCTCCCTCTTCACCACAACGGTCCGGTACAACGTCCACATTACTGCTAATGCTGCACCAATCCACCTGTCAATCTCCCGCTCCATCCTACCCTCACTCGTGAACAAGACCCCGAGATACTTGAACTCCTTCACTTTAGGCAAAAACTCATCCCCAACCCGGAGGGAGCAATCCACCATTTTCCAGTAGAGAACCGTGGCCTCAGACTTGGAGGTGCTAAGTCTCATCCCGGCCATTTCACAGTCAGCTGCAAACCGCCCCAGTGTGTGCCGAGTTCAATCATTATCATAAAATTTAATTCATGATTGTGTAGTGTGGCAGGGGATACGAGGATAAAAATTAAGACACCAACCTGGTGGAGTGACCAATGAAAGCATGATAGATAAAAAATGAAAACATCCTAGCGTGCTTGCTGTGGACAGAAGGAACAGGTTCAAATCTTCCTCCTTTTCTGTCTTTTTTTTTCGGGGGGGGGGGGTTTGCATCATTAATGCAACTGCATTTTTACAACACTATTGTGAATGTCTTTTTTCAGCATCATGGGGCACGGTTGGCTTGATATCAGCTGAAATAGGTCATAGCCTCGTCATTCAACCAAACACACAATGTGACTGTAGTCTCAGATCAACTTGTACAGTCTGACAAATGGGATGTAGCTAGATTTAAACGTATCAGTTGCTCAATATGACGTCCAATACATTTTCCAAAATGGACAGCCTGTGGGGCCTTAAGGCGTATAACTCCCTAATGTTAACATTTATAGAGGCCAGCAGTTGAACATTGAGTTTTTATGACAGACTGACAGGAGTATGAATGCGCTTAACTATATAGCTTTGAAACAGCACAGAGTATAGTAACCTGGACCCTACAAAATAATGCTTGACTGCTTCCGGTGTGGGAAGATGGCTGCACAAATTGGTGTTTGCAGTGCCTCACCCAGTGCCGGTGTCGGAAGACGGAGGTGCGAATTCACATTTGCGACGGTCTCGCCCAGTACCGTCCATGCAGTATCTTTGTCCACGTCTACGTTTCGTCTTCACTTGATGGCTAGGACAGCTGGCACTGGATCGCCGAGGGTGATCTGGCGGCGGCCTCACCTGGCCTTGACTGTGGTGTTTTTGATGTCGTCGTGAGGAGTGCGGCAGGTTGTGTCGAGGGTGCCTGGCTGGGAGAGCTGGTGCTGAATCGGCTGGGGGAGCTTGGTCTGCTTCGCCCGGTGGGCTCTGCGACCATGGCCCCTTTTGGAGCTGCGCCCGAGGAGGAAATGCCGAGGGCGGCCTGACA
>NC_079227.1:35763422-35802749 GCF_029633865.1 Lampris incognitus | reverse complement strand
CACACACATAAATGTATGCAGTGGGTGCACACACACACACACATATCCACCTACACACACACACACACACACAGAGGTAGTCTTAACTTAGTATGCTGGTTTGTTTCCCCTTTACAGTCTAAATGGCGGCCATTAGAGCTGCAGCTGCTGTTTAACTACTGAGTTTAAAAGGGTTTAGGTTTGCCCGGAGACAAAGACACGCTTGACAACTTGAAGTTGTGTTTGAATAAAAACACGCCCAAGACTGTGGCAGCTTTTCAAGCAAAGATAGTTGAGAGAAAACGGGAAAAGAAAAGAAAAGAAAAGAAAAGAAAAAGAAAGAAAAGAAGCACAGCGTGGCATGAGACCAAACATCATGAATCTATGCTTTACTGGGATCGACCAAATGAGGAAAAAAGTTGGAAATAACTTGGAGTTTTCTTTTTAGGATACTGTTCTGCAACAAGCAATTTAAATTCCAAAACAATTTAATTCCAAAACCCATTGACTCTGTGAACAAGGTCAAGGCGTAAACTGGAACCGGATGAAACCATGGTATCCTACGACGTGACCTCGTATTCACCTGCATCCAGGGGCGGATCTACAGGGTGGCAACAGGGGTGGCAGCTGCCACCTTCTGGGACACAGTCTTGCCACCCCTGTTGCCACCCCATTTATAAATCAGATAACGTGTTTTTAAAGTATATTTTATGTACATGCATGGTGAAGGTCAATGAGACCCGCGCCAAACTCATCTCAAACAGAAGTCGCCGATTTAGAATCCCCCTCCCCCCTCACAGGCGCGGATCTACAGGGTGGCAAAGGGGTGGCAGCTGCCACCTCTGGGACACAGTCTTGCCACCCCTTTGCCACCCCAGGAAAAAATCTCTAGAGCCACCACTGCCTGCATCCCAACCATGGAGGCTTTGGAAACTGTGAGGCGATGTTTGCTACGGGACGACCCCCTCCACGATAGGACCAACCTCAGTCCAGACCAGATTTGCCAACTACTGGACCTTAGCCTGAACACTACATATTTCCAATTCAGGGGCCAGTTTTACAGACAATGGGCTCACCGGTATCGCCCATTGTGGCCAACTTATATATGGAAGAGGTAGAACACAGGGCCCTGAACTCCTTCAGAGGAACACCTCCGAGCCACTGGTTCAGATATGTGGACGACACATGGGTCAAAATCCAAACACAAGAGGTGCAGGCGTTTACCAAACACATCACCTCAGTGGACAAGAACATTAAGTTCACAAGGGAAGACGTCAAGAACAACAGTTTGCCCTTCTTGGACTGTGGCGTCCACATTGGGGGAAGACAGGAGCCTCCACATTGGGGTTTACAGGAAACCTACAGACACAGACCAATATCTACTTTTCGACTCACATCACCCTCTGGAACACAAACTGGGCGTCATCAGAACTCTGCAACACAGAGCTGACAATGTGCCCATGAGCACTCGGGCCCAACAGGAAGAACACAAACACCTGAGGGGAGCTTTAAAACCAGTTGGACCTTTGTGAAAACTGCAACATGGTCCAGAAAGACCAGCCGGGTGAGCGATGAGGAGAAAAGGAACAGAAGGAAGAGCACAGTCATCCCGTATGTTTCTGGGGTCTCCGAGAAACTCAGGAGAATTTTCAACAAACACCGCATCCCGGTATACTTCAAACCCAGCAACACACTCCGACAAAGACTGGTTCATCCCAAAGACCGGGTACCACACACCCGGAAAAGTATGCCGTACAATGCAATGAGGATTGCCATGACCTATACATAGGAGAAACCAAACAACCACTACACAAACGGATGGCCCAACATAGAAGGCCAAACTCCTCAGGACAAGACTCAGCAGTCTATATACACCTAAAGGAGAAGACACGCTCCTTCCAGGACAGCAACGGACACATTTTGGACAGAGAAGATAGAGGGTTTGATAGAGGGGTGAAGGAAGCCATCTATGCGAAATACACAACCAGGTGACGAGCCAAACAACACAACAAGACCGCTTATATACACAACCACACGATGAGTCAAACAACACAACAAGACCGCTTATATACACAACCACACGATGAGCCAAACAACACAACAAGACCGCTTATATACACAACCACACGATGAGCCAAACGACACAACAAGACTGCTTATATACACAACCACACGATGAGCCAAACGACACAACAAGACCGCTTATATACACAACCACACGATGAGCCAAACGACACAACAAGACCGCTTATATACACAACCAGGTGACGAGCCAAACAACACAACAAGACTGCTTATATACACAACCACACGATGAGCCAAACAACACAACAAGACCGCTTATATACACAATCACACGATGAGCCAAACAACACAACAAGACCGCTTATATACACAACCACACGATGAGCCAAACGACACAGCAAGACCGCTTATATACACAACCACACGATGAGCCAAACGACACAACAAGACCGCTTATATACACAACCACATGACAAGCCAAACGACACAACAAGACTGCTTATATACACAACAAGGACAACCATCTCTGCAGCACTCCACCAATCTGGCCTTTATGGTAGAGTAGCCAGACGGAAGCCTCTGCTCAGTAAAAGGCACATGACAGCCCGCTTGGAGTTTGCCAGAAAGCACCTAAAGGACTCTCAGACCATGAGAAACAAGATTCTCTGGTCTGATGAAACCAAGATTGAACTCTTTGGCCTGAATGCCAAACGTCACGTCTGGAGGAAACCAGGCACCTCTCATCACCTTGCTAATACCATCCCTACAGTGAAGCATGGTGGTGGCAGCATCATGCTGTGGGGATGTTCTTCAGCGGCAGGAACTGGGAGACTAGTCAGGATCGAGGGAAAGATGAATGGAGCAAAGTACAGAGAGATCCTTGATGAAAACCTGCTCCAGAGCGCTCAGGACCTCAGATTGGGGCGAAGGTTTATCTTTCAACACGACAACGACCCTGAGCACACAGCCAAGACAATGAAGGAGTGGCTTCGGGACAAGTCTGTGAATGTCCTTGAGTGGCCCAGCCAGAGCCCAGACTTGAACCCCATTGAACATCTCTGGAAAGACCTGAAAATAGCTGTGCAGCGACGCTCCCCATCTAACCTTACAGAGCTCGAGAGGATCTGCAGAGAAGAATGGGAGAAATACCCCAAATATAGGTGTGCCAAGCTTGTAGCTTCCTACCCAAGAAGACTTGAGGCTGTAATCGCTGCCAAGGGTGCCTCAAACAAGTACTGAGTAAAGGGTGTGAATACTTATGTACATGCAATATTTCAGTTTTTCATTTTTAATAAATTTGCAAAAAATTCTACAAAACCTTTTTCGCTTTGTCATCATGGGGTACTGTATGTAGATTGATGAGGGAAAAAAGGAATGTAATCCATTTTGGAATAAGGCTGTAACATAACAAAATGTGGGGAAAGTGAAGGGGTGTGAATACTTTCTGGATGCACTGTAAGACAGTACAAAACTGTTTCATGCCATAAGCAATCATCTGCTGTCAATAGAGTGGGGCAGCTTAGCATAAAAATTGTGCATTTTGTGATAAAGGCGTCAAACTTGGTACATATGTAGCTTAATATATTTAGAAGAAATCGGATGTCACCAATGCATGTTGAAAAAACTAAGTTCCCAGTCCCTTCTGAGACATTATTCATCTACACACTATGTATAGACATCTATACCTAAACACTCCTCTTCTGTTGGTCAAGGGTTAGAACCAGTGACTGCAGGAAACAATACACAATTCAGTACTTCAATAGTGTTTATTGTTTTTTTATTGTTTTTTTTTTGTTTACAAAAGTAACTGCTTATCAACTTAGCTTTTTCAACATGCATTGCTGACATCCGACATGTAAAATGGCATATGTCTGGTTCTGTTTGGACTAGAACAATAATATTGGTATCTCTGGAAAGGTAACATTCTCCTCTGTCTTGTCATAATGGCTGATATGAAATGTAGGGAGGCCACAGTCCCGCTAAAAGCGATCTAATAACATCCATGCCTGCCATGGCCACTACGGGGTTAATTTTCCACTGGCTCCATAATCCAAATTTCTTCTAAATATATTAAGCTACATATGTACCAAGTTTGACGCCTTTATCACAATGCACGGTTTTTAATGCAGTGCCGCCTGAGGGGTCGAAGGTCACGGGCATTCAATGTTGGTTTCCGACCTTGCCGCTTACGTGCAGAGATTTCTCCGGATTCTCTGAATCTTGTGATGATATTATGGACTGTAGATGATGAAATCCCTAAATTCCTTGCAACTGTACGTTGAGAAACGTTGTTCTTAAACTGTTGGACTATTTGCTCACGCAGTTGTTCACAAAGCGGTGAACCTCGCCCCATCCTTGCTTGTGAACAACTGAGCCTTTCAGGGATGCTCCTTTTATACCCAATCATGACACTCCCCTGTTTCCACTTAACCTGTTCACCTGTGGAATGTTCCCAACAGGTGTTTTTTGAGCATTCCTCAACTTTCCCAGTCTTTTGTTGCCCCTGTCCCAGCTTCTTTGGACCGTGTTGCAGGCATCACATTCAAAATGAGTGAATATTTGCAAAAAACAATAAAGTTGATCAGTTTGAACATTAAATATCTTGTCTTTGTAGTGTATTCAATTGAATATAGGTCGAAAGGGATTTGCAAATCATTGTATTCTGTTTTTATTCACGTTTTACACAACGCCCCAACTTCATTGGAATTGGGGTTTGTATATTTCATCATCGCTTACATCGTAAAGATCCGATGGTGTAGGTTGTTAGAGTGAGAACATTTTCCCCGAGCAACGCCGGGTAAGGTATCCTAGTGTGTGTATATATATATATATATATATATATATATATTATATATATATATATATATATATATATGTTTTGCACAGTTCAGCTGTCAGTATTTCAAAAGCATGCATGCTCTCTTCACAAACATGACATTTAGGTCAGCAAAAGTCCTTGAAGCCTCATGACTTATGCAATAACCCTCACATCAATAACATTGCCTCACATCAATAACAGCAATCATTCCCTCAAAATTACATGAAAATTATTTACAAAAAAAAAACCACATTAAAAAAGCTAGGTTTGGAATGAAACCTTGAATAAAGAGCTAGAAGGGAATGAGTACTTTACCATTGGGGCTCTCTTCATCTATGGCAACAATGGTGGCAGGAGGACCCGATCGCGACAGCTTACACTCTGCACAGAGACACACAGAGAAAAGCATGTGAGGTACACAAACATATTGAAGATTAACAAGAACAACTTAGTTTTTATAGTGTTTTTCAAGGAACCCAAGGACGCTCTACGCTAGTTAAGAAAAAATGAAATAAAATACAAGAACAGAAAATGATTGCCGGGGATGATAGAAGTTACTAGAGACCATAGGCCTTAGTACAAAGGTAGGTTTTAAGTAGTCTTTTAAATTGTCCAAAGAAGCAGCACTGTTGATCTCTGCTGGAATACAGTTCCGGAGGGTGGGGGGCTGCCACACTAAAGGCTCTGTTCCCAAAATCCCACAGGCTGGTGTGGGGGATGGAAAGCTGGCCCATGTTTGTGGACCACAGATTCTGGGATGGAATAGAGGAAGTCTGATAGGTCATGGGGGGTAAAGGCATGGAGGGATTTATAGGTGAGGAGGATTTTATAAGAAATGTGGGATTTGACCGGGAGCCAGTGAAGGTGGACAAGGGTGGGAGTGATGTGTTGCCAGGGTTTGGTGAGAGTGAACACCCTGGCCGCTGAATTCTGCACATACTGGAGCCTGTCTAGGGCTTTGCTAGGTACCCTAGACAGGACTTTGCTAGGTACCCTAGACAAGACTCTATTGCCATAATCCAGGCGGGAGGCGATAAAGGTATGGATGAGGGTCTCTGCCACGGAGTCTGAGAGTAATGGCCAGAGTCTAGAGATGTTTTTGAGGTGAAAGAAAGCAGATTTAGTGAGGGATTTGATGTGTGACTGGAATGAGAGGGTGAAGTCCAGAATGACCCCAAGGTTGCGGACAGAATTTTGATGTGACTATATTTTCCCTTTTACAAAAGTGTGAGAAGGTAATGAGTGTTGAGAGTATGCAAAGTGCAGATGTATGGTTAGAATATGCCAAAGATAGCGCAGAGGAGACGGAGAAGGGTGAGGAGGTGGAAGAGACTGTAAAGACAAAGAGAAATATGTAGAGTTCATTATAGAAACATTACAGAGGACAATTTGAGATGAATAAAATTACCGAGATTGTTGGATAGAGAGAGACAAAGAGAAGGGGGGAGGGGACAAGATATCCTAGATAGGAGAGAGAGACAGTAGGGGAAAGAAAGAAAGAGGACTAGATTGAATTCATATTGGGATGAGATTATTATAACAGGTTGGGTGATATGATCATCAGCAGTACATGCCTACCATTTCATGCCTACTCAAATTGACCAAGTCAGTGTTTTTTTTTTTACTTGACCTCACACCAATAATGATTCTCAGCCTTTACTCAATATTTGCCCCGTAAAAAGTGTGTCAATTAAAACTAGCTCATTTTGAATAGTTTGACTGTGTCACGCAAGGTCACCTGGCAGCTCATACTCCGATTTCTCACTTCTCCTAGCTTGAATTGGGCCCTGTGTCTGTACCCGTCCTGTGACAGCAACTGAATCTCAGCCCATAAGGTAAACCATGGCGGCTGGCACACGCGAATGAACACCAAACTAATAGCCTTGCAAAAACCAGCCCACAAATGTTGCTTCGCTCTCTGCTTTCTGGCCTGGAAAGGCTCAGTACAGATTCCTTTGGGTTTGGGCAGCTGTCGATGGATGGAGACCAGTATTACTTTGCAACCGACTGGCTCAGCCTTTAAGCAGTCAAAGCCCATGATGTAGAGCCCAGAGCGCCACATGCACTGATCTGTAAGTAGTAAACACCACTGCTGCCAGCGGGTGAGTCCATGTTGCTAGTTATGTCGATCCATCCCATTTTCTTTGCTACCCGCTGAGCCAGTTGGTAAATCAAATGTAGCACCTGTGAGGGTAAACAGATCTCTAGGACCAGAGACTCGGTTCGGAGGAGCAGTGGATGAAAGTCTAAATGCTGGCTTGTTTATATTAACCAGAGAACCTAAATATTTAACAGTGACATACTCATCTGTATTACCAGTACACCTCAACACCAAAAATAAATAAACCAACTTAAATCTTAAATACGACACAAAAATGTCACCATCCAGTGCATAACTAATGACTTCAGACTTCACAAATCAATGCAATAGTCCCTTGTTTAAGACTCTTGAACTGTCCATAAGCATCCGCTGAGGTTCGCAGCAATCTCTGGAAAATAACGTCTCTCTCCTACCACCTTTCCAGTGAAGCAGAGCAATGTCATTAACTGTAGTGTGAGGGTAGGTACTGTTCACAGAAGACGATGTCTGTCCGGCTTATCACTAGAACTGCCGGGATTTCACTCCTACCTAAAACGACCATGGGTGACCAAAATGACCGCCCACGGGTTTTAAACTCTGTTGTAACGTGCATGGATTAGTAGACACGCTGGCCGCTGGCTCGCGGGCCCGACCCTTTAGTCGAGCGGTTAGCGATGCCTCCTGCGGTGCAGGCGACACGGGTTCGCTTCCCGGCCGCGGCAGTTCCTGTGGTTGCGTTGTCCCCCGAATTCGCTACACTATGTTCTGTCAAGATAAATACCCAATTGAGATATTAATGCATTGCATATGTTGGTATGTCTGTTATAACTGACACCAAAATGAAAGTTTTAACAACTATAGGATGTTGAAACATAATACCTGACATTAATAGCTTGTATTTTTATGGTTCCTGTTCGTGGTGGTCAACCTGCTGGGGAGGTGACACCCGAGTCAGCAGATGAGTGAGTAACGTTTACAGTTGTGCACTCATGTTTACAACTAAATTCCACATTAAGATGCCATATGGCTAAATGTTTACTCCTCCTGCTATTATTGCAACAGACATTATGTACGTACATGTAGGCCTACTGTATGCATTGAGCTGCAGAGGTTTCATGTACATTTAACGTTACTGTATGCATTGAGCTGCAGAGGTTGCACCATGTACAGCCAGTTAAATAATATTGGGGTGACCAGTTTCACTGTGACTAAAACATTAGAAGGGAGACAGAAGTTTGACGTTGAAAAATGTTTGCTCCTGTTTGTAGTCGCATTGGTGACTTAATAGCAGAAGAAGATGAAGAGGAACATGAGGGAGATAGGTGAGTTGTTACTGTCAGTACAATACAATTTTTCAAACATGTAATTACTGCATTGTATAATATGTATGTATATATATTCACTAATCTTTCAATAGTGGATAGCTCTGTTCTGACACATCATCTTGATAAGAGGAAAATGTGTGGATTTATATTGCTTCCCACATGTATGACATATCCTCATGTGTCCAGTGAGGTTTGGGCGACTCTACCTGATCATGACTACGACGTGAAGCCCCTTTCTGTGGAAGACCAGCTTGACGCAGTAAAGAAACGCATTGCTTTCCTGGAGGATGAAAATAAAAAGCTGAAACGTGAGCGTTTTGGTCTAGAACGCTTCCAGTGTGCGCCCAATCTGATCAGGTTTTACACTGGTTTTAAGGATTACCACACCCTCAAAGCACTCTTCCTAGCTTTACAGCCGACTGCAGAGTCCATGGTGCGATGGAGTCAAATGCAAAGGAACAGCCATAACCTAGACCACATTTCTGTGTCTGGCTTCCATGCAGAGCATTTATCGCTGATTGATCAGTTTTTCCTGTTCTTGTGCCGTGTGAGGCAGGGCTGTTTTGCTCTGGATTTATCTGTATGATTCAATGTGTTGCCAGCCACAGTCAGCAGGAACTGTACGACGTGGGCCACTATTTGCTCTTTATGTTAGGGACCCTCCCAATATGGCCTAGTAGAACAGCAGTAGATGAGCTAATGCCACCAGTATTCGGGGAATTCTACCCAAACACAAGAGTGATACTAGACTGCACAGAGATCCGCATCGAGACAGCTAGTTGGAAGGTTTTGAACACCATGACACACTCCCATTATCAAAGTAACACTACACTGAAATCCCTAATTGGGATCACTCCCTCAGGGTCAGTTAGCCTGGTAAGTAATCTATACGCAGGACGTATTTCTGATAAGGAGATAACTAAGAGGTCAGGTGTTCTGGACCTCTTAGAGTCAGGTGATGAGGTCATGGCCGATAAGGGCTTCCTTATCAAAGACCTGCTCGATGAAATAGATGTAAAACTTGTCATCCCTGCATTTTTAGGCCCAAGTGGACAGTTTAGCTGTGATGAGCTCACAGACACACAGAGTATTGCTGGCTTGAGAATACACGTCGAACGGTCAATAAGACGCTTAAAGGAGTACCACATTTTTGATGGGGTCATACCCCTTTCACTAAGTGGAACAGTCAACCAACTGGGGACTGTGTGTGCTCTCCTAACACATTTTCAGGGACCACTGTTTTAAACCTTTGTTAAATTCAGCTGACAAGAAAATAGTGCACACAAACCTTAGCTAGATTGAAACATATTTAACTTCATTTCAGTACAGTCCCATTTTTTAGCCAGTTCCAGTTTATTGCCACAACAGAATGACAGTTGACCGAACATATTTTAGTCTAAAATGAACCAACAGTTTTGTTAAAGTTAAAGGACAAAGAATGAAATTTATTGTAGATGGGACAATCTAATGTATAAATATTGAATGTACAGTATAAAAATGAAATGTATCTTATTTTTTTATTTTGAATACAGCCCTGTGTGTGTGTGTGTCTCTCCTCACTGGGACAGGAGAGGCAGAAAGTACTGGAAAAAGAAAAGATCCAGCTTAGTTTTCATATTGTGGTAAATGACGGTAGGTGCTCGAGGTTGGTAGTCCAAACCATGTTTGCTGCTGCTGGCCCCGGCTGCATTGATTTCCGATTGAGTAAGAAGGGGGCGTGGCTAAAATCCCACCACTTGTTTTTTTTTTCAAATCCAAGATGGCCGCGGCGTGAAATGGGCGTATGGGGCCACTGAAAATCTTGGGGTGGCACACCAAAACCAAAAGCCATGACTGAATTTGGGGAATTCTATGCTGCTGTTGTAGTGTACCGTATAGGCTAGTGGAAAACTGTCAATATGAGAGTTAAGAAAAATATACATTATTGATTTAAATGAACAGCACCTAATGTAAAATATCAGATAGAAGCATATTATGCATAATCAGAAGCATATTCTGCATATGCGACTCGTGGCTGGGGGGGGGCAGGGATAGTATCAGGGCACCCTTGGCCACCCCTTGGGGGCGCCACTGCTCATGGTCATTTTAGGTAGGTCTTATCCTAAATTATTTTTGTGCGATTGATCTAAACCCATTTAAATGCAAATACATGAAATTTTAGGGGAATTCGGGGAGCGGCATATCTGTATCCCCCCCCCCCCCACACACACACAGCGTAATGGCGGAGCCGTTACTAACGTGTCCAAACTTGATTTAGCCTGTTGCATGTGGCCTTTTACTTCCCTTTTTTCAGCCCAAACTTGAAGATAAACAGTCCCAAGCCTCGTATGACCACCGTAGCTTGGCCATAAAGCAGATAAAGCTAAACACTTTACATATAAAACAGAGAAATGAGCTAATCGCGACACAATCCTCGGCACTGTGGACACGGTGGGACACAAAGACAAATCATTCCCAAATAAAGGTCGCAGCATCACACGTTTCCTGTTCTCTTCCCTCGCGCTGCTCGCTAACAGGCTGGGCTGATTTGATTGGCTGTTACATTCACGTCGCTAAAGGAACAGTACAACTATTTTAATACTGTAACGTGCATGGATAAGAAGACACGCTGGCCGCTGGCTGGCGGGTCTGACCCTTTAGTCGAGCGGTTAGCGATGTCTCCTGCGGTGCGGGCGATACGGGTTCGCTTCCCGGCCGCGGCGGTTCCTGTGGTTGCGTTGTCCCCCGAATTCGCTACATTGGTGTCAAAAGTGGGATTGAGCGACCGTAAGGCCATCGGCAGCGCATGCGCAAACCCTTACCAAACTCGGTGGGGAGAAGAACAAAAGTACCTCCTCGGAAAAAGGCCTTCGATCCAGTTTGTCGCTCATTTTTCCACGAGGCAATACAAACGCCAGTTCCGGTGACCGTACTTCTTCAGCACTGTTGGAACTGACCTCTTGCAGCGCCACCATTGCTCACATTTTCAAAATGCGGTGCCGTTTCTTGTCGCTGTCATCTGAACTGCTCCCCATGGTTCACTGAGTCATCCCGCTTTACTCAACTGATTCTCAAAGGACGCTTTCCAGAGAGAGAGAGAGAGAGAGAGAGAGAGAGAGAGAGAGAGTGCATGTGCACGCAGCCTCTTCCTGCTCCCTATATTGATTAATAAGACAGTGTTAAATTGAACGGCCAGCCATTGGATCACGAGGGGTCTCAGCGGAGCTCGTCTGTCCTCGAGGCTGTGCTGCGGCTGCAAGGGACACGTGCAACGCAGCATGGCTGTGAACTGCCGTTGGCAAACGCGTCAGTGGGAGAATTTGCAAAAGGTAAAGAAATCACCACACGACAGTGTCACTCTGACAGTCGTGACAAAAGAGTCAAAACTCCTCTGGCACCTTTGGAAACTAGCTAGTGACCCTGTTTAGCCACACCACCAGTCAGTGCTAACACCCTCTTTTGGAGTTTGTGTTCTTGTTTCTTTTCACTGTAAGTTCTCTTCGACCCCTGGAAAGTGCTATTCAAATACAATTTATAATAATAATAGTAATAATAGTAATAATAATAATATTCTGTAATGGACTGGCGGCATGTCCAGGATGTCTCCCCACCTGCTGGGATAGGCTCCAGCATCCCCGCGACCCCGAGTAGGATGAGCGGTCTGGATAATCAGTGGCGGCTGGTGCTAACAAGGACAATGCAGGCCTGTAGGCTACATTGTCCTTCTTAATAATTCTGTGACTGTATGGACATTAAACCAGCTGTCAGGTGTGCTGCACCAAGGTAAATTGACCCCCCCCCCCAACAATTGTTAGCACCAGCCGCCACTGTGGATAATTGATGGATAATAGAACAACTTTGTACCCTTGCGGAAGTGCTGAGGGAGGCATGCGAGTTTGACGAGCCAGTCTACATGTGTTTTGTGGACTTGGAGAAGGCTTACGACCGTGTACCCCGGGGCACTTTGTAGGGGGTACTGCGGGTGTATGGGGTACTGGGGCAGTTGCTACAAGCCATCCGGTCCTTGTGTAACCAAAGTTTTGGGAACCTCAGAATTGCATCTCTGCTCTTCTCAGATGATGTGGTTTTGTTGGTTTTTCCTCTGGAAATCCCTCCACAGATACATTCGAGACCGCACTGACGTGTCCACATTCAAATCATTCGTCAAAACTCACCTTTTTCAGAACTGCATTTAATGTGTGATTAATATGGTTTGTTATGTAAAGCCTCTTTGAGTACCTTGAAAAGGGGTCTATAAATAAAATGTATTATTATTAATATTATCATGGTACATATACATACTTAATTTCTTTCTCCAGATCCACTTCGGAAATAATTTGCCCCTTTAGCCCAAATCCTGAACCTCCTAGTCCTCCATCAAAGCCTGGCTTGATAAGTCATCCCAACATGAGGGCTGTCTGAGGATCTTTGACTCTATTTTACAATTTTTTTACAATTTCATTTATCAGACGCTTTTATCCAAAGCAACACACATCTGAGAGTCAATACTACACAAGCAAGGATCTAGTCAGGAGGCGACAACGCGAGTAAGTGTAAAAAAAACAAACAAACAAATAAATAAACAAAACAAAACACTGCAAGTGACTAGCGTGACTCTATTTCAGTCACACTAGCTGCTGCAGAGGGAAGCACCTACACTGAAGTGGATTAAGATCTACCTGAACTCTTCAGTGATGTAAGAAGGCCTCAGTGTATTATTCTATTATCAATTATTCATAATGTGGTCCTCATGTGATTATGATAGATGACCTTGACGCAAATCATGCCCTAGGGCAATGTATTTACATTTTAAAGAAACTGATACACATAGAGATAGATGCATGTAATGCAGCTACTTTCAATCTTAAAATTGATCTCGTAATTCCTAGTTTGTGATCTCTACAACGTTATTTCTAGCTCACTTTGTATGTGCATGTTTCTTTTCTTAGCTGAGATTTCATTTGCTAATTATACATATTGTTTTTTTTTGTATTTGATATTCATACAAACCTGAAGATTTACATGCAAACAAATCTCCTTTTCGATAGTGTCAGAAGTGGGACCAAATCATTATTTTCCAAGTCACAGGGGCGGATCTTCCCTGGTTTCCGGGGGGGCGACCCCCCTTGTGATCTTACTGGCCACCCCATGTGCCCCCCCATCCCCATTTTTCATTTGCTCTTAGTGATGTCAATCATTGTGTGCTTCCAATGCCAAAGAACACAAAAGCCTATACGAATTGGAACAACTTAAAGGTGGAGTTAGCGATTCCCAAGAAAGATGGTTGATATTGTAACGTGGATAAGAAGGCCGCTGGCTCGCGGGTCTGACCCTTTAGTCAAGCGGTTAGCGATGTCTCCTGCGGTGCGGGCGATACGGGTTCGCTTCCCGGCCGCGGCAGTTCCTGTGGTTGCGTTGTCCCCCGAATTCGCTACATTGGTGTCAGAAGTGGGATGGAGCGACCGTAAGGCCATCGGAAGCGCATGCGCCCTGAGGCGTGAAGGAGCTGATATGCTTAAGCGCGGGGACGCGCTTCCCGAAGGAGGAGGGTAGTGTAACGTGCATGGATAAGTAGGGCCGCTGGCTCGCGGGTCTGACCCTTTAGTCAAGCGGTTAGCGATGTCTCCTGCGGTGCGGGCGATACGGGTTCGCTTCCCGGCCGCGGCAGTTCCTGTGGTTGTGTTCGCTACAATATTTAAACACAACAGCCAAACAAATACACCACTCCCATCCCTGCATTTTCTATTGGCGCACACCCTCTGAACAAATGCTCTTATCTCAAAAAATATAAATAGCACAGCTTAGATTTGTACTGTAATGTGCAGGGATAAGTAAACACATTAGCCCTTGGCTAACGGGTCAGACCCTTTAGTCGACTGGTTAACGTTGTTGCCCACGGTGCAGGAGATACGGGTTCGTGTTCTGGCCGTGGCAGTTCTCGGACTGCCCCTTGAGTTCGCTACATTGGTGTCAGAAGTGGGACGGTGAGACCGTGAGGTCATCAGAAGCGCGTGCGCCCAGAGGCGTGAGGGAGCAGATATGCTGAAGCGGGGGGGACGCGCTTCCCAAAGGAGGTGGGTAGTGTAACGTACACGAATAAGTAAACACGTTAGCCCTTGGCTAACGCGTCGGACCGTTTAGTCCACTAGTTAACGTTGTCGCCCGTGATGCAGGAGATACGGGTTCGCATCCCGGTGGCGGCAGTTCGGCCGGGGATGCTCTTCCCGAAGGAAGGGGGCAATGTAACAATCACGGATGAATAGGCTCGGTAGTTCTTGGCTAACGGGTCGGACCCTTTAGTCCAGTGTTTCTCAACCCAGTCCTCAAGGACCCCCTATCCTGCAGGTTTTATTTGCAACCCTGAATAGGTACCTGTTTGTAGTTATTCAACCAATCAGCAATGCATTTTGTCAGATGTTGCACACCTTGCATAATTAAGTGCTGCGAGATGATTGGTCGAGTAAGTACAAGCAGGGCTACCTATGCAGGGTTACAATGAAAATCTGCAGGATAGGGGGTCCTTGAGGACTTGGTTGAGAAACACTGCTTTAGTCGACTGGTTAACGTTGTCGCCCGCGGTGCGGAATACACGAGTTTGCGTCCCGGCTGTGGCGGTTCTCGGGCTGCCCCCTTGAATGAGAATTGTGGACATTACAGCGATGTCAAAACGGCAAAGATTTAGTGTGTCAAAGTGCGCCATATATGGTCATATAATGTTAGTCTATGGGACGTGCGCCCTCTGAACCATTTCCTGTTTTGATATATTATTTATCTACTTGCGTTCAAAATTGCACGAGCAACAGCGAGTTAGAAATCCTTGTGGCAAAAGTGCAGTTCTCTTCTCTGCATTCTAAATTCCCATAGAAAACCTCCTAGGCAAAATTCCTAATTATTTGTTTGTCATTTAGAGCCAGGGGTACCATAGGACTACATTGGGATTGGGATCCCGTGGGTTGCGCGAAACCAAACGCAAATTTGAGAGTGACCGGTTTTAAATTGGCCGCGGGTCGGAGCAGGCCGTCAAAAATAAACTGGGGGTCCCAGGATTTGGCGAGCGCTATCCAGAAGGATGGAGTCAACAAATGAAGTTGAAAAGAAAATCAAAGCAGGTCATCACAATACAAAGCACATAATATATGGTATTGTAACGTGCGTGGATAAGAAGACACGCTGGCCTCTGGCTGGCGAGTCTGACCCTTTAGTCGAGCGGTTAGCGATGTCTCCTGCGGTGCGAGCGATACGGGTTCGCTTCCCGGCCGCGGCAGTTCCTGTGGTTGCGTTGTCCCCCGAATTCGCTGCAGTATTGTAATCACACAAAATTTGTGCATACTTACTAAACGTTTGTTAACCTGACATGCTATGGCTCCAGAGTCAATATGCGGAAAGTTTGTTCAATTCCTGTTCCCCCGCGGTCACTTCAGTGGGTCCCCCTCTATACATTACGTTTCCCGCCTTCATTTCCTGCCTTTTGTATTGTACACGAGAGAGGCAAGAGACACGTTTCCTGTAAATACTTGCTGGCTTAAACTTACCTTGTAGCATGCTAACATATTCCTGTGTTATTTGGGGCTGAAGAGTATGTGCCGCTACTGACCGGAGGACATTGGTTCTTTTTTAACCTTGTCAGGTATGTTTTAAATATTTTAATGTATTGACTGCAACATTATCGGCCTTTTGTGTTGTAAATGAGAGAGGGGCTAAACAGTAAATGTCGCTATGGCTTCCGTGAATAACTGTAGTCCACTGACTTCCGGTTTCTACAGCAGCGGTCATACCACTTTCCTGTTTGTTGATTGTGGACGTAACTTTATATGTACAACTTGAAACTTTCCACCCGTTTGCTGGTAGGTGTGGGTGAAAGTTTGTCGACAATTCTGTGCATGTCGTTGGCATTTATCCATGGTAAATCTTGCAGGCATCGCGAAAAATATGCCATTGTCAAGAGCGCATGCCAACAAACAGGAAACTGGTATGACCACTGGCAGGAGAAACCGGAAGTCAGGGGACTACAGTTATGCACAGAGCCTATTGACCGGAGGATTTTGCTTCTTTTTTTTTAAGTTTGTCAGAGTATAAACGGAAATTGCCTCCAAATATATCCTGGTCTGGGCCAATTTATTGAACACAACGCACGCCAGACACCACCGGTTACACATGTATAATATGTAGTCTCTTTGGTTGTGATTTGTGACACTCTTGAAGGACAGCAGAGGTTTGCAGTGTAGGGCCGTATACTCATTGCTTTAGGTTTTTAATGACTGCTACCTGGTTTGGTGGTTTAACTTCGTTTAGTGTGTGTCAGCATTTGCTGTTTCTGGCACTTGTGTGGAACCAGGTTGTTGTAGTTTGGCACTCCACCCTCTCTGTCTCTTCTCCCGCGCATGATTTCTGTGGTTGCTCTGATGTTTACGAAGTAGTTTAATTTGGCTGTTTTTCTATAGCTGCTCTACAAAACATTTACCGTTGCCTATCAATTCAGCAGTAATACGAGTTAACGTTATTGAACAGATGCATGTATTGTTAATACAGTTTTTGATAGCTGAGTTAGAGACATTTTCTTACGATGTGCACACTGCGTAAGCTTTTATCATTGGTATACCAAGCCAGGTTTCACAATATTCATGTCTTTAGATGTGCATTGTGCAGTCATGTAATCGTTTTGACTTTCTGCCCCATGTGAGGTTCTTTGGCTAAACTCATTAGGTGTAAATGATCCTGTCTGTTCAGTTCATTACATTGTAGTCCATTGACCTTCAGCATCCCCAACTCGAAATGATTTCCAGCCTCCCTGATTGCACTTAAGAGCCAGATGTTGATGAGAATATCATAAACAAGGGGACAGGTCCATCGGAATGTTAATGCTGACAGTGCAAAATGAAAAGTTTATATGCACCTTCCTTACAAGGGGAAAGAGTTAATGTAGCCAACAAAAACACGATGAAGACATAAATACACTGTGTAACTGCACAATTTCAGAGAAGTAACCGATTCCATTTAGCAGTCTCAATGTTAAAGAGCGAGGCCGGTGGCACAGCCTTCATTTCCATTGTTGCTTTTGCCCCCCCCCCCAATGCCTCTCCCCTCCCCCCTGTTTAACTGTGCCCCCCACTGGAAAATAATCTGGACCCACCCCTGCCAGATCACGGGTAAGTCTCGAAGTCTTAGCACTCAAGTCCCAAGTCAGATCCTTGGTCCCAAACTTTGAGTTTCAAGTCCTAAATAAGTCATTATGTGCTCATGGCAGAGTGGGGTTTGAACCGGCTGTCTTGAACTAGTCTAATCGACTCATGACAGATAAATTGGTTCCACACCCCAAATGAAGACATACCAGAGCCAGGGAAAGAGCTGGAGACTGTGGGGCTGCACCCACAGGGCTCTCTCCCGCTACCGAAGGACTTTTAATGAATGCTTGCTTTCAGTCTTTTAAATGGTTTCAACTCTAGTGTCTTCATTCAGAGTGGGGAACCAATTTATCTGTCCTGAGTCATTTAACCTAATTCAGGACACCTAGTCCACACTCCACACTGCCATAGTGCTCTTCATCAAATTTTTAACGACAGAGTAATAGTTAACATACTGAATTTCATCAAATCATGAAGGCCAAGGAGGGGGTTTATGGATGTGGTGAGGGAGGACATGCAGGTGGCTGGTGTGACAGAGGAAGACACAGATGAGAGGAAGAGGTGGAAACAGATGATCTGTTGTGGTGACCCCTAACAGGAGCAGCCGAAAGTAGTAGTAGTAGTAGTAGTAGTAGTAGTAGTAGTAGATGAATGCAAAAAAAAAATGTATTTATTACAGATTGGTTCAAAGTGGATAAGCAATTATAGTTTAAAGAATTTTATCTTTGGTCTTGGGGAATTTATCAACCCTTTCATGTCACATGGCTCAAGTCTACGTGGAGTCATGAGTCATTGGTGTGAAAGTTGAGGTTGAGCTGTCAGTCTTTTTCAGATGAGCACCGGCCCAGAGAAGCCGGCGGCGTTTCTGGGTGGTGTTGATATATGGCTTTGGCTTTGCATGGTAGAGTTTTAACTTGCACTTGTAGGTTTAGCGACGAACTGTGTTAACTGACGATGGTTTTCCCAAGTGTTCCTGAGCCCACGTGGTAACATCCTTTACAGAATGATGTCGGTTTTTCATGCAGTGCCGCCTGAGGGGTCGAAGGTCACGGGCATTCAATGTTGGTTTTTGGCCTTGCCGCTTACGTACAGAGATTTCTCTGGATTCTCTGAATCTTGTGATGATATTATGGACTATAGATGATGAAATCCCTAAATTCCTTGCAACTGTACGTTGAGGAACGTTGTTCTTAAACTGTTGGACTATTTGCCCAAGCATTTGTTCACAAAGTGGTGAACCTCGCCCCATCCTTGCGTGTGAACGACTGAGCCTTTCAGGGATGCTCCTTTTATACCCAATCATGACACTCCCCTGTTTCCAGTTAACCTGTTCACCTGTGGAATGTTCCCAACAGGTGTTTTTTGAGCATTCCTCAACTTTCCCAGTCTTTTGTTGCCCCTGTCCCAGCTTCTTTGGAACGTGTTGCAGGCACCAAATTCAAAATGAGTGAATATTTGCAAAAAAACAATAAAGTTTATCAGTTTGAACATTAAATATCTTGTCTTTGTAGTGTATTCAATTGAATACAGGTCGAAAAGGATTTGCAAATCATTGTATTCTGTTTTTATTCACGTTTCACACAACGTCCCAACTTCATTGGAATTGGGGTTTGTAACTGAAAGCGCTTTGAGTGGCTGTTGCAGCTAGAAAAGTGCTATAAAAATGCAGCTTGATTGATTGATAACTGTATTAATCACAAAAACTGAATTTTTAACTTGCCTGTGCTGGAGTACTTCTTTATTACTGGAAAAAGTAACGACATTACTGCTACGGATAACCACACAATGCTGATTAAGAGGCAGCACAAGACTTGCCAATGTTGAAAAGAGAAGAACTAAAACGGAGAGAGGGAGGGTGTCCAAGTAGCGTGGCGGTCTATTCCGTTGCCTACCAACACAGGGGTCACCGGTTTGAATCCCTGTGTTACCTCCGGCTTGGTCGGGCATCCCTACAGACACAATTGGCCGTGTCTGCGGGTAGGAAGCCGGATGTGGGTATGTGTCCTGGTCGCTGCACTAGTACCTCCTCTGGCTGATCGGGCCGCCTGTTCGGAGGGGGGAGGGGGGACTGGGGGGAGTAGCGTGATCCTCCCACGCGCTACGTCCCCCTGGTGAAACTCCTCACTGTCAGGTGAAAAGAAGCGGCTGGCGACTCCACACGTATCTGAGGAGGCAGGTGGTAGTCTGCAGCCCTCCCCGGATCGGCAGAGGGGGTGGAGCAACGACCGGGACGGCTCAGAAGAGTGGCGTAATATGCCAAGTACAATTGGGGAGAAAAGGGGGGAGGGGTAAAAAAGAAGGGAGAGGGGGAACACAGGTGGAGAAGCTTTACTACGCTAGGTAATGCCAGATATAATCTCTATTAGAAGTTTAGGCTACTTCTTCTTTCAGCTTGTCCCCTGTTTCCCAGGGGTCACCACAGTGGATTTTATAGTTTCCATCGATACCCTGTGAGGGCACAGCACCACTGACAGCCATTGTTAACCCAGGCCTTGACCGATCCGGTATGGCCTTGTCAATCCACATACTGACCGACACAACCACTAACCCTATGGACGGGGGCACAGGTAAAGCGCTGGGTGCCATCCCAGTATTCCTGGACTTGCACCCATGCCTGTCAGCAGAAGTATAGGCTACTGTGAGAAGGACGTTAATAGAGAGGGGGGGAAAGGGAAAGAGGAATGTAATACAAAATAATTTAGAATAATAAAGGAGGAGGGGAAGAAGGGGAAAAAAGGGATGGCGGTGTAGCAAGGGGGAGAGGGAAAGTCCATTTGAGACAGATGGAGGGGAGGAAAGAGATGAAAAGATGAGCAACACAGCGAGGGTGTGAGAGAAAGGCAAAGCAGTGGGGGTAGAGAGAGATTTAGGAAGGAGGAGGAAAAAGGTAGAAAGGTAACGGCACATAGAAAGAGACAGACGATAGCAATGGATAAGTGATCTGTGGAGAGAAAGGCTGGGGATAAAAATGAACTAAATAGAGCTATGGGAGGGCACCAGAGAGAGAAGGGGGGTGGAGAAAGAGAAAGAGAAAGGAGGAGAGGTCCAGCATCCATTGGTAATGATAGATGTAGTCCAGACTATCTGCGCTGAAGGGTTACGCGAGGTTAATCAAACAGCACAGTCACTGAACATGCAGCTGACAGAGGGAGAGGGAGAGAGGAAATTAGAAAGGGAGGAGAGGTGGGCGCTAAAGAGAGAAATATGGGCGAGGGGGGGAAAATGGGACAATGGGTGGGAGGAAAGGGATGAAGGAAAGAGGAGAGAGGACCAAAAAAGAAGGAAGCGATCTTACCCTCATACTGCCAGTCTGCAGGTGACCACGTCCCACCATCACACAACCAAGGACGGAAGGAAGGAAGGAAGGAAAAGGAGGAGCAAGGATAAGAAAGTCAGTGCTTTGGAGAAAACAAGGACATAGTATTAAAGCAATGAATTGCAGAAAAGACATCGAAGAAACAGCGTATAGGATGAATTTGAGGCTTTAAAAAATAATGACTAGCTAGTCTGCTAGCTAGCTAGCTAGCTAGAGAGATGGGGGGGGATTGCATGTTTTGCACCATGTGTGTATGGATATCCCTGCCTCAAACACATTCATTCATATCACTGGAGGATTAACAACATGAATTTACCTCTTCATCCCTACATGACAGTCGTAGCATAACATTTCCTGAATGTTCTGGGTGAGCAGATAACTTTCTGCCCTCCTATATGGAAAAACATTTTTTTAAATTAATTCTACATAATCTCTCGCGTGTGCGTGTGCACGTGTGTGTTATTCCTCATCAAGGTCCCCACGGAGAGAGGATGATGAGGCAAATCCTTCAGTGTGAGGACTATGTTGAATGCATTCTTTTGCTGAATTACACTGAATACTTCATTTTTAATAAAGGACTACTGCATGGCTACGGTGCAGGTAGTGGAACTATGGTTTTCCTCTCTGACACTCTCGCTACCTGCAGTCAAGTGCAAAGTGCTTTTATAGAATAGAATCGAATAGAATAGAATCGAATCGAATAGAATAGAATCGAATCGAATAGAATAGAATAGAATAGAACAGAATAGAATAGAATAGAACATAATAGAATAGAATAGAATAGAATAGAACAGAATAGAATCGAATAGAATAGAACAGAATAGAATAGAATAGAATAGAATAGAACAGAATAGAACAGAACAGAATAGAACAGAACAGAATAGAATCGAATAGAATAGAACAGAATAGAATGGAATAGAATAGAACAGAATAGAACAGAACAGAATAGAATAGAACAGTGTAGAATAGAACAGAACAGAACAGAACAGAATAGAATAGAATAGAACAGAATAGAATAGGACAGAACAGAACAGAACAGAATAGAATAGAATAGAACAGAATAGAATAGAACAGAACAGAATAGAATAGAATAGAATAGAATAGAACAGAACAGAATAGAATAGAATAGAATAGAACAGAACAGAATAGAAAAGAACAGAATAGAATAGAATAGAATAGAATAGAATAGAATATTTATTAGTCATTGTGAACATGCATACAAATGAGATTTACTCTCTGCATTTAAGCCCTCCTCACTGTGTAGCTAAGAGGAGTGGGCAGCCACCGTGCAGTACCCTTGGACCCAACTCGTTGTTTCTTCCTACTGCCTTGCTCGGGGACACAGACAGGAGTGTTAACCCTAAGATGCATGTCTTTTTGTATTCATTTTGTAAATCTGTTTCTGCGTCGCTAACCCCACAACACTGTCTGTCCTGGTGGATGGACGGACTGACAGGGGCGTCGATTCACCAGAAGCCGAGGTATGGCAAAGTCAGATGACGTCAACTCCGAAATCACGTGACATCAAATCAAGTCCCTCACATTCTCATTCCGGGTCAACCACGTGGCTCTGTGCCGGCAGTTAGCTACGACCATTTAATTCATTGATACAACTGCGTCACCCTAATACAGCCAGAGCCTGGACTGATCCACCTCGACAGTCCTCATCGCCCGCAACGGAACCTGTATCCCCCGCCACAGGTGGGACGCCTCGGCCCTGCTACAGATCATAATATGGCGAGCATGCATTATTGTTTTTCATGTTTTCAACGTGAAACTTTTTTTCCACAAAATTAAAGATGGCTACAAAAAATACAAAAAAAATGGTCACCGGTAAACGGACAAAACCCCCACTGGAGAAAACCACACGGTCAACACTTTATTTTCCCAAGATTATCAATGGTTCAAAATTGCTTTGGAACAAGGCCTGTGGTTATAAATCTATGCCCCTGGGAATTCCAACCACGTGGTTTGACTTTCTGATGGGGGAGGGGGGAGGGGGGGGTTGCCAAAAAATAGATGATATAGCGAGCGAAAACACGTGGCCTGCATGAACACTCTGCTGTGCTCCTCCGCCTCTTCTGTTACAATTAAGATGTCCAATAACGTGCACAGGCGATGTTTTAACATTTTAACCACACTTTGTTTATGGCAAGTATTATGGACGTGCTTCCCTTTTGCGGTTGCACCCGCAATTAGGCTACAATATTGGGTAACACTTTAGTACGGGGAACATACTCTAAGTAAAAAAAAACTTAATTACTAGTGAATTAGTAATGATCAAGATGTCACTTTAGTATGGGGAACATATTCTAAGTAAAAAAAACTTAATTACTAGTGAATTAGTAATGATCAAGATGTCACTTTAGTATGGGGAACATATTCTACGTAACAGAAACTTAATTTAGAGTAATTTAACACTATGAACACTTGTAGTTTTGTGTGTTGTTATGTAAGAACAGACCATATTCATTAAGTGTTAGTAAGGGAGAATAACTCTTCTTGTGGTACTACCACCTTATAAAGGCCATACTAAGCAGAGCATACTGAGATGGTACTACTAATAAGCACTACTTTTGAGGTCATAGAGGGAAAACTCATAGTTAATGGCTTACTGGTTGTATAATAAGGCCATGCAGAATAAGGCATTAATAAGTAATTAATAATGACCAATTAAGAGCCAATATGTCGCTAATTTGCATGCTAATAAGCACCTAATTAATGGTGACTATGTTCCCCATACTAAAGTGTTACCCAACATGGAAATGTTTCAACCCATAATGAGGCCCGGGGACACCATGTCAGGTCAACCGGTGAGTTTTATTGCCCTTTGTTATTACACCCACGACTCGCACCAGCATGAAGACGCCCACTTCCTCTTGACTCTCACTCAAAGACCACCCCCAAAAAAGCCCACCTCCGTTCGTTGCTAGGTTACCAAATCCTGATATGCTACAATCTTATCGTTTGCGTTGAATAAAGAAAGAACAGTGTAATGTCAGTTTACTGCGTCCTCTTGAACACTCTCTCATAACATTTTATAGGCGAATAATAGGCTAAGTTTTACTGACCAACCTACACTAATTACACAAATCAAAACAAAAGGCCTACTAAAGCTATCCAATTAACTGATTCTGCGAGTTTCTTAAAACATGGTAAACATAGCTTCCTATCAATATGGAGCTGCCGTGGCCTCTGGTCCTATAATCATAAAGAAATACAAACAAGACATGTTCAAATAAATCACGGTAATGAAGCTATGTTGCTATTTGCAAAGCCCGTTCTCCTTCACCAGCTAAAATGGCTACATCAATAATAAACAACATATTATTCTCAGTAATAATATGTATAATTAAAAAAATTATAACAACCAAATTAAAGATGTCCATTTTCAGGATTATGGCTCGCTCTTGGCTGTTTTCAGGTCCCTTTCACACTTGAAAGTCCAAACCAAGGTCTGAACCAGAGTCTGGTTCTGGTGCTTTCACATCTGTTATTTTATAGTCATTAGGTTCAGGACTTGCAAGACAACGCAGATACTGTCTACAACCAGGGGCGTTGCAAGAGGGGGGATGGGGGGGGGCACTGCTCGATTCATTCTTCCAGGACAGGAGAGAGACTCACGCATTGGAAATAAAAAAAAAACACAAACAAACAAAAATTAAGACTTTCTCATCATTTCATTTCATTTTTTTTTACTGGTCCCTTCTTTTGGGGGAAGCGTGGCTTCTATGAATAATCGTCCATTCAGTTAGATTCAAAAAACTTAATTTCTCACTGAGGGTAAACTAACCACTAACAACAAATAAGGCAACGACCAACAGCCATGATAAGATTGGCTTACCAGTCACCTGGCCTCTGTGAACACAATGTTGTGTACCTTATGTTTATAACATGGTATAAGCAAGCACCGGAATACAGGAATTGTCAACATTTGGCATTGACACATTTTAGAACTTACTTGCGAAAGAGTCAACAAACGTTCCATGAGTTGCAGTTTGCACCTCTGGACGCTAGGGGGCGAAGTGACCCCACTTGCCTTAGCCAAACTACACCCATGATTCCAACATAGACCCGGGTGATGATATCTAGAGCGAAATTCCCAGGTGGGATTACGGACATTAAAGCTTCTAAGAGTATTACACCTTAGGGTTATATCACAAGTTCTGATGCAAGTATTTGTGGAATATAACTCCATGCATTATAGTTATTTAACCGGTTATTTTCTTGCCCGGTGCGGGATTCGATACGGGGTGTACTGCACCACAAGGCGACATCACTAACCGCTCGGCTAAAGGGTCAGACCCGTTAGCTAGGGGCTAACGTGTCTTATTAGTAGTTTACACCATCTCCGCCAACTGAACTTGACCAAGGCAACGGTTAAAGCAAGTTAGACTCTTACTGTTGTCACAGAGTTTTCGTTTAATTTCAAAGTCCTCCATCGCGTATGCTACAGTTACTAGCTAGCTACCCAGCACACACGCTCTTCTTCCTCGCTGTTTCTGGCGCCCGCGGGAGTTAACAACACACGTGACACACGCAGAGAGAGAGCGAGAGCGAGAAAGCGAGAGCTACTCTCACTATCGAGTCTGACGACAGGAGTTGAGCCGAGTGAGGCGCCGATTCACTCGATTTTGTTCGGCTTCGTGCAATGAATGATTCCGCTACAGTAATAGGACCATTTTAAAACACTGAGAAATGTGTAACTGAAATATATTATTTCACACTGACCAGGCAGCCAAGGTATGGCAGCTGCCACACACCCAGTGGCGCCCCCAAGGGGTGGCCACGGCCACCCTGATACTATCCCTGGCCCCCCCGCTGCCCCCCCAGGCACGAGTCGCATATGCAGAATATGCTTCTGATTATGCATAATATGCTTCTATCTGATATTTTACATTAGGTGCTGTTCATTTAAATCAATAATGTATATGTTTCTTAACTCTCATACTGACAGTTTTCAACTAGACTATACAGTATACTAACAACAGCAGCATAGAATTCCCGAAATTCAGTCATGGCTTTTGGTTTTGGTGTGCCACCCCAAGATTTTCAGTGGCCCCATTTGGCCACCCCGATGAAAACATTCTGGGGGCGCCACTGGCCACACCTTGCCATACCCAACCCACGCTCTTGCGGACTGATGCTGTCCCCAAGCTTGCTCCCATTTATTTGACTGTGAGGGTTTTTCCTGTGTCTAACGATAGGGGGCGCCAAACATTGTAGCTCACTTTAGTTACCCATTTTTGGAGAATGTAATGTGAATGTAATGTGACTGTAAACCCTCCCTGGGCCTGTAGCTGTGATTTAGGGCCATACAGATAACCTTGACTTGACTCTCTCTCTCTCTCTCTCTCTCTCTCTCTCTCTCTCTCTCTCTCTCTCTCTCTCTGTGCTGCATACTGGGGGGTTGGGGGTGTGAGCGTGAGTTAGTATGGTGGATGGGAGATTGGCATGGAGTTTGAATTGTTTGATTTCCCCCTGTATCCATCATCTGTCCTGTGTGCATGATCAGGTAACCTTTCTTAATACTTTTTACTGAGTGTTCATTGGTTTTGTCGGGTGGTTTTCAGGAGGAATGGCATCCTCCCAAGACGCCTCCTCCATCCATCCGTCATGGGATCCGGATAGGCCCGCCAGAAACCAGCATGACGGTGGAGGAGATTTTGTTGGCCGTAGGAGAGCAAGTTGGATATGGACATCTACTCTAGGTGGGGATTGGAGCTGCACCATTGATTTCACCATGGGCAGGACAAGTGAGGAACCACACATTCAGTCGTCTGGTAGCTTAGGCAGAATAGGTACTCGGTTAGGTTTACTAGATGCGCGGAGGCTGAAACACCCCGCTGCTCGACAGTACACGTGCTCAGGGTGAGCAATAACAGGGTGAGTGCAGCCAGGCTAGACAGGGTCTACATTTCAAAGTCACTTGCATCCAGTCTACTCGGTAGCTCCATTACTCCAGCTGGCTTCCCTGATCACCATCTCATCACTGCAGATTTGATCATTTCTCTTGGGGCAAGAAGTCATTTGGCATTTCAACAAATTGCAGCAGGATAGTGTTTCCTGTCAGAGCTTTGAACAGTTTTGGGGTCTGCTGACAAAGTATAAAAGCTCATTTGGATTCACTGAGGCAGTGGTGGGAAGTGGGTAAGCCACAGACTCCCATTTTCTGTGGAGGGCCGACTCCTTTCTTTCCCGATCCCGTGGCTGGGTAAGTTTGAGGACCTGGGGAAAAGGGCAACTTGCATGCTGTGTCTGAAGCTGAGGCACTTTTAGTCTCTGCAGGCCATGAAGGCGTCGAGGTGGGTCAGAGTTTTCTGGCCCAGGCTCTTCCCCGGAAGGCTGCTGGGGGTCCCTGTACAAGCTACTGGTTGAAAAGTGGTCAGCTGACCTCCGGTGCAAGACTGTGCACAGAGCAATAGCCACAAACAGACCACAAAGCGCACCTGGATCCTGACCACAGGAAGGCATGTCTTTGTTGTTCACCGCGTGAAACTCTAACACCGTGTTCCAGATTGATCGGTGTGTTTGAGTTGTTCAGGGGTCGGTTTTTGGGCTTGGGGTGGGGGGGCTTTTTCTTTTCAGTTGTTTGTAGCCCCAAATATCTAGCCAGCAAGAAAGGTGCACACATACTTATAAACTTCATAGTAGCTAGTGCCAAATTAGCTGTCTGGCTGAGTTGTAAGGATCAGGCCCAGGCAGTGGGCCGTGTGGACCCTGTGTCTACCACAAAATGGTAGACAATCTGGAGCCTTACAGACTTAAATGGGCAATAGGGGAAGTACTGTGCTCATTGGGAGATGATGAAGACCTGCTCTTCTCTTTCTGTATTGTTGGCTGATATTTTCTTTCTTTTTCACTTGCCCTCTTATAGTTGATGTCCTTTTTCTGTATACCAATTGTAGTGCTTAACTGATCTGTAAAATCAAATCTCTCTCTCTCTCTCTCTCTCTCTTCATTACCACCCAGTCTAGCCCCCCCCCTCACCTTTTGTTTTTCTCTCCCCCTCGTTCTTACAGTCCATTCTTCATATTCTCTACAACCCATGTGGCATCACAGAGAGAGGGAGGTGGCTAACTGCCCTCTCATCTGGGGTAACTCTCCCAACTGGGTATACCTAGAGAGCGTTGTCGGTTGTTCCTCAGAACAAAACAGGATGACCTAACAGCCAGGAAGCTTACACTTATCTTATTTCCAAAGACCAAATTAAGTTGTCCCCGGATATGAAGGCAGATGTCCTAAAATGCCAACACTGTACATTTTAGTACTCGTCCTCCCGAATCCACTTTCACATTAGCAGAACTACGTAACGCTAGCTGTTAGCGTGCTCATCTGATTGTATGCAATTGAATAAACGACGGAAGCTATTTAAGGAGCATGGACACGTTGTACTGCAAATCTAAACTATAATGGAGCGCCATATTGTGTTTATCCAAATAAGAAAACAAGTCTAAAACAAACAGATTGATGTGTGAGCCGTGGAACAGCGTTCACTAGTTACATCACCCCAGTGTGTGTGTGTGTGTGTGTGTGTCTGGTGTGTGTGTGTGCAGGCAGCAGATGACAGATGCATATCTCTTGCTTGAGTGCCTTTTTATCCTTCATTGCAAGCTGATGCCCCTCATTAATTACTAACCACCCATTTGTTCTCTATGGGGCATCTATGACTCTGTCTTTATAGCACTCCTTTCTCCACTTCCACCCTGCTATTTCTTATTTCTCCCTTTGGATTAATTCCTTTACTCCCTCTCTCTCCCCCTCTCTCTCTCTCGCCTAGACTCTCTCTCTCTCTCTCTCGTAGTCTCTCTCTCTCTCTCTCTCTCTCTCTCTCTCTCTCTCTCTCTCTCTCTCTCTCTCTCTCTCTCTCTCTCTCTCTCTCTCTCTCTCTCTCTCTCTCGTGGTCTCTCTCTCTCTCTCTCTCTCTCTCTCTCTCTCTCTCTCTCTCTCTCTCTCTCGTAGTCTCTCTCTCTCTCTCTCTCTCTCTCTCGCCTAGTCTCTCCCTCTCTCTCGTAGTCTCTCTCTCTCTGTCTCTCTCGTGGTCGCTCTCTCTCTCGTAGTCTCTCTCTCTCTCTCTCTCTCTCTCTCTCTCTCGTGGTCGCTCTCTCTCTCGTAGTCTCTCTCTCTCTCTCTCTCTCTCTCTCTCTCGTAGTCGCTCTCTCTCTCGTAGTCTCTCTCTCTCTCTCTCTCTCTCTCTCGTAGTCTCTCCCCCTCTCTCTCTCGCCTAGTCTCTCTCTCGTAGTCGCTCTCTCTCTTGCTGTCTCTTGTACTCCCCCTCACTCTCTCTCTCTCTGTCTCATAGTCTCTCTCTCTCTCTCGTAGTCTCTCTCTTGCTCTCTCTCATAGTCTCTCTCGCTCTGTCTCGTAGTCTCTCTCTCTCTTGCTGTCTCTTGTACTCTCTCTCACTCTCTCTCTGTCTGTCTCATAGTCTCTCTCTTTTGCTCTCTCTGTCTCATAGTCTCTTTCTCTCGTAGTCTCTCTCTTGCTCTCTCTCATAGTCTCTCTCGCTCTGTCTCATAGTGTCTCTCTCTCTTGCTCTCTCTGTCTCATAGTATCTCTCTCTCTTGCTCTCTCTGTCTCATAGTCTCTCTCTCTTGCTCTCTCTGTCTCATAGTCTCTCTCTCTCGTAGTCTCTTCTCTTGCTCTCTCTCATAGTCTCTCTCGCTCTGTGTCGTAGTCTCTCTCACTCTCTCTCTCTGTCTCATAGTCTCTCTCTCTCTTGCTCTCTCTGTCTCAGTCTCTCTCTCTCGTAGTCTCTCTCTTGCTCTCTCTCATAGTCTCTCTCACTCTGTCTCGTAGTCTCTCTCTCTTGCTCTCTCTGTCTCATAGTCTCTCTCTCCCCCTCTCTCTCTCACCTAGTCTCTCTCTCGTAGTCACTCTCTCTCGCTCTGTCTCGTAGTCGCTCTCACTCTCTCTCTCTGTCTCATAGTCTCTCTCTCTCTTGCTCTCTCTGTCTCATAGTCTCTCTCTCTCGTAGTCTCTCTCTTGCTCTCTCTCATAGTCTCTCTCGCTCTGTCTCGTAGTCTCTCTCTTGCTCTCTCTGTCTCATAGTCTCTCTCTCCCCCTCTCTCTCTCGCCTAGTCTCTCTCTCTTGCTCTCTCTGTCTCATAGTCTCTCTCTCTTGCTCTCTCTGTCTCATAGTCTCTCTCTCTCGTAGTCTCTTCTCTTGCTCTCCTCTCATAGTCTCTCTCGCTCTGTCTCGTAGTCTCTCTCACTCTCTCTCTCTATGTCTCATAGTCTCTCTCTCTTGCTCTCTCTGTCTCATAGTCTCTCTCTCTCGTAGTCTCTCTCTTGCTCTCTCTGATAGTCTCTCTCGCTTTGTCTCGTAGTCTCTCTCTCTTGCTCTCTCTGTCTCATAGTCTCTCTCGTAGTCTCTCTCTTGCTCTCTCTCATAGTCTCTCTCGCTCTGTGTCGTAGTCTCTCTCACTCTCTCTCTCTCTGTCTCATAGTCTCTCTCTCTCTTGCTCTCTCTGTCTCATGGTCTCTCTCTCGTTGTCTCTCTCTTGCTCTCTCTCATAGTCTCTCTCGCTCTGTGTCGTAGTCTCTCTCGTTCTCTCTCTCTGTCTCATAGTCTCTCTCTTAGTCTCTCTCCCTCTCTCTCTCTCTGTCTCTCTCTCTCTCTCTCGGGTAGTCTCAGTTTCTGCTTCTCAAGTTACAGCAGCAGGTAAAGTGTCTGCGTCACAACAGAGGGAGATGTACTGCATGAACTTTATATAATACAGACATGAATTAAGTCTTTTTAGACTGACTCTTCCTGGACTGATAAAGTCACCTTTCCCTGTCTTAGTTGCTTCGATATTGGGCTCACGTATTATATAGCTGCATATCTGCAGGACCTGTAAGCCGCCTCCTTTCAGTATGATCGAATAAATAAAAGCTTTCATCCTTTTAAACCCACAGAAGTTTCAGCCAGACTTTAAATGCGGGCATGTCAGCCATGCTTTATGAGAGGGTCGTGAGTACCTGAAAAGCCAGGCTTCTCGAACACTGCTCCACAGCCGAGCAACATTCAGAGGCGCCGGGCCTATCCAATTTCACAACACTGACACGTGTGCTCTGCAGACTCGCCGACTAAATGTTCTCAACCTTCGTGAGAATGGAAAACCAGGAATGCAGGAGAAGGCCGGACGCGAGAAGCTATCGACCTGTGTGGTAGTGGGGCAGCTTTGCTCCAATATTCATAAGGACTGTGCATTTTGTGATAAAAGCACCAAACCTTTTCATATGTAGCTTAATATATTTAGAAGAAACTTGGATTATGGAGCCACTGAAAATTAACCCCGTAGTGGCCATGGCAGGCATGGACGTTATTAGATCGCTTTTAGCGGGGCTGTGGCCTCCCTAAATTTCATATCAGCCATTGTGACAAGACAGAGGAGAATGTTCCCTTTCCAGAGATACCGATATTATTGTTCTGGTCCAAATAGAACCAGACATATGCCATTTTACATATCGGATCTATACATAGTGTGTAGATGAATAATGTCTCAAAAATGACCGGGAACTTAGTTTTTTCACCATGCATTGGTGACATCCGATATGTGGATAATAATAATAATAATAATAATAGTAGAACAACTTTTTACCCTTGCAGAAGTACTGAGGGAGGCGTGGGACTTTGACCAGCCAGTCTACATGTGTTTTGTGGACTTGCAGAAGGCTTACGACCGTGTACCCCGGGGCACTTTGTAGGGGGTAATGCGGGCATATGGGGTACTGGGGCAGTTGCTACAAGCCATCCGGTCCTTGTGTAACCAAAGTGAGAGCTGTGTCCACATTCTCGGCATAAAGTCAAACACGTTTTCGGTGCGTGTCGGACTCCACCAAGGTTGTCCCTTGTCTCCGGTTCTGTTTGTGATATTCATGGACAGGACCTCAAGGCACAGCCAGGGTGAGGAGTGTGTCCGTTTTGGGAACCTCCGAATTGCATCTCTGCTCTTCTCAGATGATGTGGTTTTGTTGGCTTCATCAGAAGCTGAGTGTGAAATGGCCAGGATGAGACTTAGCACCTCCAAGTCTGAGGCCATGGTTCTCTACCGGGGAATGGTGGATTGCTCCCTCCGGGTTGGGGATGAGTTGTTGCCTCAAGTGAAGGAGTTCAAGTATCTCGGGGTCTTGTTCATGAGTAAGGGTAGGATGGAGCGGGAGATTGACAGGTGGATTGGTGCAGCATCAGCAGTAAAGCGGACATTGTACCGGACCGTTGTGGTGAAGAGGGAGCTGAACCAGAAGGCAAAGCTCTCAATCTACCAGTCAGTCTTTGTTCCAACCCTCACCTATGGTCATGAGTTTTGGGTAGTGACCGAAAGGGTGAGATCGTGGATACAAGCGGCTGAAATGAGTTTCCTCCGTAAGGTGTCTGGGCTCAGCCTTAGAGATAGGGTGAGGGGCTCGGACATCCGGAGGGAGCTCGGAGTAGAGCCGCTGCTCCTTCGCGTCGAAAGGAGCCAGTTGAGGTGGTTCGGGCATCTGATTAGGATGCCTCCTGGACGCCTTCCTTTGTTGGTTTCCAAGGAACACCCAACTGGGAGGAGACCCAGAACTCGCTAGAGGGACCACATGTCCAATCTGGCCTGGGAACGCCTGGGGATCCCCCAGGAGGAGCTGGAGGGCGTTGCTGGGGAGAGAGACGTCTAAAGTGCCCTACTTAGCTTGCTGCCACCGCGACCCGACCCCGGAGAAGCGGCTAATGAATGAATGAATGAATGGATCTACATAATACCCATGTACTGCTGAAATGCCCATCAGCCATCATATTTCAGTGACCCGTCTCACACACACACACACACACACACACGTTAATTTTCAAGCTGGTTTTCAGCACCGTTCTCCTGGAACATCTGCCTGACACGAAGGTCTTATTCCCCGGAATGGCTGCAGCACAGTGTGCATCAACATGGCGAGACAAGAACACTGCTCATCCTACCGACGGCTCTGTGTACCGCTCAGTTCAACCTGCTGTCTTCCATGATGATGTTTTGTGAAGGACATTTATCGGACCGCACAACACCTTCCCAGTCAAACCATCGACTGTATGAAAGAGACGACTCTAGTAACTGTGACGTCACCCATTGATTTATGAAGGGGCGTTCTGAAGGCCTAATGTTCGGCTCCGGGCTCGCCGCCATCTTGTCAGTTGTTGGAGCCAGGCTGATGCACCTGTCAATCAAGGCGAACGTGCTGCAACATGACACTTTTTTTTAATCCTTAACTTCTTCTTAACAGGACAATAATTTCCAAAATAACCACCCTCACGGTGTGTGGTGGACCCCAAACTGATGATTCAGACCTCAGCTTCTTGCAAAAAAAACCCAAAAAATCTTTGGGTTTGACAGTAAAAGTGGGAATTCTCTCATTGGACTGGATGTTTTTTGGAGCCAGCCAGTGACCAAGGTGCAGCTGCAGCTTGAGGCGGCTCAGCAGTGGCTGCCACCAATTTGTTGCCACCTCATTCAAACCAAATAGTATTTTGCCTACTGAGCCCCTTTAAATCCCTTGCTCTACTTAAGGACAGAACGTCATTAAGCTGTTAACATGAAATACGCAAAAAACATCTACTCATATATTTTCGGAATGTGTGTGTGTGTGTGTGGTGTTAGTGTGTGTGTGTGTTAGTGTAGATAGCGGGACCAAAAACTAAAGCACTTATGATCCTAATTCTTTTTGGAGGTGGTAGGTATTGTCTCAGAGAGTAAGAGAAAAATCCCAGAAAATTAAAATTATGCATAATTATGCATAATTATGCAAAATATGCATTTTTCTAAAAATGGCTAAAAACCACTTTTCTCGGCATTTCAGATGATTCTGAGCATCTTTGTTTTTTTCACCTGTATAAAAAAAATTTCTGGGACAGAAATGTGGCATTATGCAAAATATATGCATTTTTGCAAAAATGCACTTACGATCCTAATTTTTTTTGGAGGTGGTAGGTATTGTTCCAGAGAGGACCAGAAAAATAGCAGAACATTCAAATATAATTATGCATAATTATGCAAAATATGCATTTTCTAAAAATGGCTAAAAACCACTTTTCTCGGCATTTCAGATGATTCTGGGCATTTGGGGGGAGGGAGTTGGAGTGGGGGGGGGGGTTTAGGGGCAGGGGGAAGGCGGTTAGCTGGCAGGATGAAGAGGAGGGAGATTTAGACGGGTGGAGAACCAAACCGCTACATTGTAGCGGGGCTCTTCTAGTATATATATATATATATATTTGAGTTTGCATGCAACACATCTACAACTACTTTCGGCTGCTCCCGTTAGGGGGCGCCACAGCGGATCATCCGTTTCCATCTCTTCCTGTCCTCTGCATCGTCTTCTGTCACACCAGCCACCTGCATGTCCTCCCTCACCACATCCATAAACCTCCTCTTTGGCCTTCCTCTCTTCCTCTTCCCTGGCAGCTCCACATTCAGCATCCTTCTCCCAGTATACCTCAAGTTTACATGCAACATCATGGTCTCGTAATGACAAGTTGTTCACTACCCTTGAAAGATTTCCTTCTACCTTTTCTCCTCAAGGACGGCCAGGATCTGTCTTGCACACACATCCACATGAGTCAGAAAATGAAGCTGGAGGACAGACAGACTCTAGAGTCTCTGTGCTGCTCAGCTGTCCGTGGTGGTAACGGGGTAACTGTGTTGTGGAAACGGACTCTGCTCATTTTCATGTCTTCTGCTCCAAAACACACAGACAGGATGCTGCATATTTTGGAAGGCCTCGTAGACAGATGAGGACTCTCTGGCTGCGCCGTCGGGAGACATTGTGTGTGAAGACAGCTGAATGTGTTTCCCCTTTCCCTTATCAATTGATGAGGAAATAATAGCAGAGGCCCACTCCAGCGGGTGGTTGCCGTGCTGTTGCAGTACACACACGTTAAATAGGAGACATGCTACGTGTCAAGGCTGTGTATCCATGCTAATAACTTTATCTAATAAAGGGATACATTACTATCTATTTCTGTGACACAAAGGATTCGAACATACTTGTGTTTGCTGCAATGCCATTTGTGAATTTATCCCATGCGTTGTTTGGCTTGTATTTAACAGCACATTATACTGACAAAGAAACAAGCTAGAGATATAGAAAACCCCTGTTTTCCTCATACATTACTCGTTCAACTATTTCACTTGAATGCTACTAGGCTAGCGGCGCAGTGGTGCAGTGGTTAGCGCGGTCGCCTCACAGCAACAAGGTCATGGGTTCGAGCCTTGGGATAGTCCAACCTTGGGGGTCATTCCGGGTCGTCCTCTGTGTGGAGTTTGCATGGTCTCCTTGTGTCTGTGTGGGTTTCCTCCGGGGGCTCCGGTTTCCTCCCACAGTCCAAAGACATGTAGGTCAGGTGAATCAGCCGTACTACATTGTCCCTAGGTGTGTATGTGTGTGTGTATGTGTGTGTGTGTCGGCCCTGTGATGGTCTGGCGGCCTGTCCAGGGTGTCTCCCCACCTGCCGCCCAATGACTGCTGGGATAGGCTCCAGCGTCCCCGCGACCCTGAGAGCAGGATAAGTGGTGCAGATAATGGATGGATAATGGATGGCTTGGATAATGGAATGGAATGGGTTACTAGTGTAAACTGCGAGAAAAACTCACTGGCCGACTGGCCAGAGGGTCGGCCCCCTTTAGTCGAGCGGTTAACGATGTCGCCTCGTGGTGCAGTACAACCCCGGACTGAATCCCACAGCGGGCAGAAAAATGCTCGGTTACACTAGGTTATTTCTGTGTAATTAATGGCCTGTCATTTAAAGCGTTAACACTTTCTGTGGTTATCTTGAAAATCAATGAATAACTTTGCTGGGAAAAAAAATGTGAAGGAGTTCTGCACACATTTACTCTCCTAAACTCGTTCAAGCTGAGTTATTGGTGCATGGTTATTCCCTAATAACTGAACGTTTGTACTTCAGTGCTTGTTCGATCCCAATAAAAGCACTCCTGTATCACGGTAAATGTGCTCTCGTCCCCTTTTAAGTGTCCACTTATTCCTCCTGTGTTCCCTTTATGTACTTACTCCCCTTGCACACTCCACCCTTAAGTGTTCACTTACTCCTCTGCAAGCAGGCGCTTGTACTCATCTCCCTCAACATTTCTAAAACATGTAATTATGGAAATCACTTTGTGCATCAGTCTGCACATGATCACGTGACGCCGTTCTCTGTCAGGCTGACGTGAAGCTCCGCCGAGAGCCGTGCAGGAGAGAGGGGGCATGCAGGAGAGGAGGAGCTGTGCAGGAGAGGAGGAGGAGCCGTGCAAAAGAGGAGGGGCCATGCAGGAGAGCAGAAGGCATGCAGGAGAGCAGGAGGCCCACAGGAAAGGAGTAGGCATGCAGGAGATCAGGACACATGCAGGAGAGGAGGGGTCGTACGGGAGAGGAGGAGCCGTGCAGGAGAGCAGGAGCCGTGCAGGAGAGAAGGAGCCGTGCAGGAGAGAAGGAGCCATGAGACCCAGGAGGAGACATGTTGGACAGGGGGAGCTGTGTGGGAGATGAGGAGCCATGCAGGAGAGAAGGAGACATGGGGGAGAGGAGGAACTATGCAGGAAAAGAGGAGGCCAGAGGGCCGGAGCACATACAAAACAGGACGCTGACATTGAAAGAAACCTTTCCACTCACAAAAACATGGCCATGAAGTCAACGAGGGAACCTTGCTCTTTCTTCAATTTGTCATCTGTCTGTCCACACTCCTAAATTTAAACCCGAAGTGTTTCAATCAATATCTTCTTTTTAATCATTCAAATTATGGCCATCTAAATCTGGCAGGCTGAATGAGAAGATATGCGTTGCCAAGTGCTGTAGTAATAAAAGAAAAAAAAAGTCACTTGTAAGAACAAACTCGGGTGAGATGGAAAAGTCAGTAAAAGAGAGAATGAGTACAAGAGAGTGTGAGTAAAACAGACAGTAAGAGACTGTGAGTAAAAGAGAGAGTGCGTAAAAGAGATAGTAAGAGAGGGTGAGTAAGGGAGAGAGTAAGAGAGAGAGTAAGCGAGAGAGTAAGAGTGAGTAAAACAGAGATAAAAAGTAAAAGAGTGGATAAAAGAGAGAGTGCATAAAAGAGAGCATGAGTAAAAGAGAGCGAGTAACAGATCGAAAGTGAGTAGAAGAAAGTAGGAGAGAGACGGTGAGTAAAAGAGAGGGCGTGAGTAAAAGAGACTAAGAGATTGAAAGTGAATAAAAGAGTAAGAGAGAGACAGTGAGTAAAAGAGAGTGAGTAAAAGAGTGAGTAAGTAAAAGAGAGCGTGGGTAAAAGAGAGTAAGAGATCGAAAGTGAGTAAAAGAGTAAGAGAGAATGAGTGAGTAAAAGAGAGCGTGAGTAAAAGAGGGAGTAAAAGAGGGAGTAAAAGAGAGAGTGGGTAAAAGAGAGAGCGTGAGTAAAAGAGAGTGAGTAAGAGATCAAATGTGAGTAAAAGAGTAAGAGAGAGGTGAGTAAAAGAGAGAGTGGGTAAAAGAGAGAGTAAAAGAGAGTAAGAGAGGGAGATTGAGTAAAAGAGAGAGCGTGAGTAAAAGAGTGAGTAAGACTGAAAGTGAGTAAGAGAGTAAGAGAGAGACTGAGTAAAGGAGCGAGTGAGTAAAAGAGAGTGAATAAAATAGAGTGAGTAAGAGATTGAAAGTGAGTAAAAGAGAGTAAGAGAGAGATAGTGTGAGTAAAAGAGAGAATGAGTAAAAGAGAGTGCGTAAAAGAGTGAGTAAAAGAGAGGTGAGTGAGAGAGCGTGGGTAAAAGAGTGAGTAAGAGAGAGTGGGTAAAAGAGAATGTGAGTAAGATCAAAAGTGAGTAAAAGAGAGTAAGAGAGAGTGGGTAAAAGAGTGAGTAAAAGAGAGTGAGTAAGATCAAAAGTGAGTAAAAGAGAGTAAGAGAGAGTGGGTAAAAGAGAGTTTGAGTAAAAGAGCGTGAGTAAGATCAAAAGTGAGTAAGAGAGAGTGGGTAAAAGAGTGAGTAAAAGAGAGTGAGTAAGATCAAAAGTGAGTAAAAGAGAGTAAGAGAGTGAGTAAAAGAGAGTAAGAGAGAGTGGGTAAAAGAGTGAGTAAAAGAGAGTGAGTAAGATCAAAAGTGAGTAAAAGAGAGTAAGAGAGAGTGGGTAAAAGAGAGTTTGAGTAAAAGTGAGTAAGAGAGAGTGGGTAAAAGAGTGAGTAAAAGAGAGTGAGTAAGATCAAAAGTGAGTAAAAGAGAGTAAGAGAGTGGGTAAAAGAGAGTAAGCGAGAGAGTGAGTAAAAGAGAGTTTGAGTAACAGAGAGTGAGTAAGAGCGAGAGAGTGACTAAAAGAGAGAGTGAGTAAATGAGAGAGTGAGTAAAAGACAGTGCGTAAGAGAGGGAGATTAAGAGAAGAGAGAGAGAGAGAGAGAGAGAGCGAGAGAGAGAGAGAGAGAGAGAGAGAGAGAGAGAGAGAGAGAGAGAGAGAGAGAGAGAGAGAGAGAGAGAGAGAGAGAGAGAGAGAGAGAGAGAGAGAGTGAATGGGTAAAAGAGAGGCTGACTAACTGTCCACTGTCAGAGACAGTCAGCAGAGACACATCCTCACCAAGTACAGGCTCACTGACCACAGTCTAGCCACTGAAAAGGGCAGACACACAACACATCATGGCTACCAAAATAGCAAAGAACATGTGGTCCTTGTACGGCAGGTGAGGTGGAGACAGAGATGCACTTCCTGCTAAATTGTGAGAAATTCCAGAACATAAGAGAAAAATACCAGGAGACAATTGAAAACCAGAATCCAAATGTTCTCCTCCTAGATGAGAAAGAACAATGGCCACTTATTTTAGGAGAGGGCCAAAGGTCACACCTTGCGGCACAATATGTGTCAGAATGCCATAGCTTAAGGGTCAGTGAGTGACCAAAACACTGTCAGTTACTGTCAGTTGCTGTTCAAGTGCTGTTCTATGTTTCTGCCAGATATCTAGTCCTTTTGTTTTGTTTTGCTTTTTTGTTTACTACTCTGTTGGCCTGTTTTGCTTTGGCAAAATTTTAACTAACGCAGTCATGCCAATAAAGCATCATTGAATTGAATTAAGTAGAAGAGAGGATGAGTAAAAGAGAGAGTGAATAAAAGACAGTAAGAGAGAGGGAGTAAGAGAGAGTGAGTAAAAGACAGAGTGAGTAAAAGACAGAGTAAGAGAGAGTGAGTAAAAGTCAGAGTGAGTAAAAGACAGAGTAAGAGAGAGAGTAAGAGAGAGTGAGTAAAAGACAGAGTGAGTAAAAGACAGAGTAAGAGAGAGTGAGTAAACAGAGTGGGTAAAAGACAGAGTAAGAGAGAGTGAGTAAACAGAGTGGGTAAAAGACAGAGTAAGAGAGAGTGAGTAAAAGACAGATTGAGTAAAAGACAGAGTAAGAGAGAGAGTAAGAGAGAGAGTGAGTAAAAGACAGAGTGTGTAAAAGACAGAGTAAGAGAGAGTGAGTAAACAGAGTGGGTAAAGGACAGAGTAAGAGAGTAAGAGAGAGAGTAAGAGAGAGAGTGAGTAAAAGACAGAGTGAGTAAAAGACAGAGTAAGAGAGAGTGAGTAAAAGACAGAGTGGGTAAAAGACAGAGTGAGTAAAAGACAGAGTAAGAGAGAGTGAGTAAAAGACAGAGTGGTTAAAGACAGAGTAAGAGAGAGTGAGTAAAGAAGAGAGTGAGTAAAAGACAGAGTAAGAGAGAGTGAGTAAAAGACAGAGTGGTTAAAGACAGAGTAAGAGAGAGTGAGTAAAGAAGAGAGTGAGTAA
>NC_079227.1:35703422-35760922 GCF_029633865.1 Lampris incognitus | reverse complement strand
CACACGGTGGAGTACAGCTGGGTCTGTAGGAGTGAGTACACACACGGTGGAGTACAGCTGGGTCCGTAGGACTGAGTACACACACGGTGGAGTACAGCTGGGTCTGTAGGAGTGAGTACACACACGGTGGAGTACAGCTGGGTCCGTAGGAGTGAGTACACACAAGGTGGAGTACAGCTGGGTCCGTAGGAGTGAGTACACACACGGTGGAGTACGGCTGCGTCTGTAAGAGTGAGTACACACACGGTGGAGTACAGCTGGGTCTGTAGGAGTGAGTACACACACGGTGGAGTACAGCTGGGTCTGTAGGAGTGAGTACACACACGGTGGAGTACAGCTGGGTCTGTAGGAGTGAGTACACACGGTGGAGTACAGCTGTATCTGTAGGAGTGAGTACACACAGGGTGGAGTACAGCTGGGTCTGTAGGAGTGAGTACACACGGTGGAGTACAGCTGTATCTGTAGGAGTGAGTACACACAGGGTGGAGTACAGCTGGGTCTGTAGGAGTGAGTACACACACGGTGGAGTACAGCTGGGTCTGTAGGAGTGAGTACACACACGGTGGAGTACAGCTGGGTCCGTAGGAGTGAGTACACACACGGTGGAGTACAGCTGGGTCCGTAGGAGTGAGTACACACACAGTGGAGTACGGCTGCGTCTGTAGGAGTGAGTACACACAGGGTGGAGTACAGCTGCGTCTGTAGGAGTGAGTACACACATGGTGGAGTACAGCTGGGTCTGTAGGAGTGAGTACACACACGGTGAAGTACAGCTGGGTCCGTAGGAGTGAGTACACACACGGTGGAGTACAGCTGGGTCTGTAGGAGTGAGTACACACACGGTGGAGTACAGCTGGGTCTGTAGGAGTGAGTACACACACGGTGAAGTACAGCTGGGTCCGTAGGAGTGAGTACACACACGGTGGAGTACAGCTGGGTCTGTAGGAGTGAGTACACACACGGTGGAGTACAGCTGGGTCTGTAGGAGTGAGTATATACACGGTGGAGTACAGCTGGGTCTGTAGGAGTGAGTACACACACGGTGAAGTACAGCTGCGTCTGTAGGAGTGAGTATATACACGGTGGAGTACAGCTGGGTCTGTAGGAGTGAGTACACACAGGGTGGAGTACAGCTGGGTCTGTAGGAGTGAGTACACACACGGTGAAGTACAGCTGGGTCCGTAGGAGTGAGTACACACACGGTGGAGTACAGCTGCATCCGTAGGAGTGAGTACACACAAGGTGGAGTACAGCTTGTAGGAGTGAGTACACACAAGGTGGAGTACAGCTGGGTCTGTAGGAGTGAGTACACACACGGTGAAGTACAGCTGGGTCTGTAGGAGTGAGTACACACACGGTGGAGTACAGCTGCATCCGTAGGAGTGAGTACACACAAGGTGGAGTACAGCTGGGTCTGTAGGAGTGAGTACACACATGGTGGAGTACAGCTGGGTCTGTAGGAGTGAGTACACACACGGTGGAGTACAGCTGGGTCTGTAGGAGTGAGTACACACACGGTGGAGTACAGCTGGGTCTGTAGAGTACACACTGGGAGCATCAGTGTCTTACGTTAACATGCTAAACAGAGCTCACAAAACCTATTTAGATGGCGCGTTTCATTAGTGGAGAAACGAATGAAGGCTGGTAAAGATGTTTTTTTTTCATTGTATGTCTGTATTTAGCACGTATGTGTGTGTGTGTGTACAGAACCGAGATACAACTCCTGAACGTCAACAGATTCAGGGCTAAAAGCAGAACCACCACCATATCCATCACGGTGCTGCAGTATGCTGATGACAACGCCCTCATAGCCCACTCAGAAGAGGACCTACAGTGCATTCTGGATGCTTCTGCCAAGGTATACAAGCAGCTTGGTCCGGCCCTTAACCTAAAAAAGACCCAGATCCTCTACCAGCCACCACCCAACAGAAATAACCCTACTCCATCCCCAACTATCTATGTTGACAAAACCAGACTGGAAAATGTGGACCACTTTACGTACCTCAGAATCCTGCTATCCTCCAAGGCTAACATTGATGCTAATATTGATACGCCACCGCTTCAGTTGTGCCAGTGGGGTTTTCTCAAGACTGAGGAAAAGGGCCTTTGAAAACCGCGACCTCCAGGCCAGAGCGAAAATTCTGGTCTACAAAGCAGTAGCGTTGCCCACCCTACTGTATGGATCAGAATCCTGGACCACATACGTACAGTAGGCACCTGAAGGCACTAGAGGCACATCATCAGAGGTGCCTCCAAACAACCCTCAAGATCACCTGGGAAGACAGACGCACCAACACCGGCGTCCTGGAGGAGGCTAACATTCCCGCTGTCACTGCTACCATCGCCAAACACCAGCTCAGATAGACTCGCCTTCCAAAACAAGTCCTATACTCCCAGCTTCTCGCAGGACAATGTGCCCCGGGAGGCCAGAAGAAAAGGTATAAGGATAACATCCAAACGAACATCAAAAAAGCCACATAGACCCTAAGACCTGGGAGGACACAGCAACCAACAGGGCGACCTGGAGGAAGCTTTTCCGGGAAGGAGCTGCACTTTATAATAATGATCTCCGCCGTGCTGCAGGAGACAAGCGCAGACTCAGAAAGGAGGGAGTTTCCACCAAAAAGGCCCAAACCAACCCCATGACTACCACCACCCACCCCTGCCCACACTGCACCAAAACATGCAGCTCCAGGATCGGCCTCTTCGCCCACCTGAAGACCCACAAGGACCAAGAAGGAGGACAGTCATACTCGACCCCGACTGACCGCCGATGATGATGATGATGATGATGGTGATGATGATGATATATGTGTATATTTATCAGTGCTTCACTGCTTGTTTCGGCCCGCAGTACATTTAACATTAGAAAGGCCAAACACGTGTAGGACTTGAAACTCATGCGGATCAGAACAGGGTTGTATAAACCGTTTAATGTAATTGAGGTTATATCTGTTATATCTGTATCCTCAAAAATATCTACTAACTTGTTATGCAAACTGCACACATCTTAAAGGAAACTTAATTTCTACACAACCAAGTATGGTGGGCATATTTTTGTAATACATTTATTTTGTATATAGTGTATGGCACATGTATTACACTACCTGTATATATAGTGTATGGCACATGTATTACGTTACCTGTAAATATAGTGTATGGCACATGTATTACGTTACCTGTAAATATAGTGTATGGCACATGTATTACATTACCTGTATATATAGTGTATGGCACATGTATTACATTACCTGTATATATAGAGTATGGCACATGTATTACATTACCTGTATATATAGTGTATGGCACATGTATTACATTACCTGTATATATAGTGTATGGCACATGTATTACATTACCTGTATATATAGTGTATGGCACATGTATTACATTACCTGTATATATAGAGTATGGCACATGTATTACATTACCTGTATATATAGTGTATGGCACATGTATTACATTACCTGTATATATGGTATATGGCAAATGTATTACATTACCTGTATATATAGTGTATGGCACATGTATTATATTACCTGTATATATAGTGTATGGCACATGTATTACATTACCTGTATATATAGTGTATGGCACATGTATTATATTACCTGTATATATAGTGTATGGCACATGTATGGCCAGATAGAAGGATTTTGAGCAGGTCCTAAACAAATATTACCTATAAAATATAGAAAACAAGAGCCGCCCCTTCAACCAGTGCCAAGTTTCCCCTTGACATTTTAAAGCACGCTCTCAGCGAGCACCTTCCTCCTCCTCGTATATCCATCACCACGACCATCTTCCTCATCCTCATTTATCCATCACCACGAGCATCTTCCTCCTCCTCATATATCCATCACCACGAGCATCTTCCTCCTCCTCATTTATCCATCACCACGACCATCTTCCTCATCCTCATTTATCCATCACCACGAGCATCTTCCTCCTCCTCATATATCCATCACCACGAGCATCTTCCTCCTCCTCATATATCCATCACCACGAGCATATTCCTCCTCCTCATATATCCATCACCACGAGCATCTTCCTCCTCCTCATTTATCCATCACCACGAGCACCTTCCTCCTCCTCATTTATCCATCACCACGAGCACCTTCCTCCTCATTTATCCATCACCACGGGCATCTTCCTCTTCCTCATATATCCATCACAACAAGCATCTTCCTCCTCATTTATCTATCACCAGGAGCATCGTCCTCCTCCTCATATATCCATCACCACGAGCACCTTCCTCCTCCTCATATATCCATCACCACGAGCACCTTCCTCCTCCTCATTATCCATCACCACGAGCATCTTCCTCCTCCTCATTTATCTATCACCACGAGCATCTTCCTCTTCCTCATATATCCATCACCACGAGCATCTTCCTCCTCCTCATTATCCATCACCACGAGCACCTTCCTCCTCCTCATTTATCCATCACCACGAGCACCTTCCTCCTCATTTATCCATCACCGCGGGCATCTTCCTCTTCCTCATATATCCATCACCACGAGCACCTTCCTCCTCCTCATATATCCATCACCACGAGCATATTCCTCCTCCTCATTTATCCATCACCACGAGCATCTTCCTCCTCTTCATTTATCCATCACCACGAGCATCTTCCTCCTCCTCGTATATCCATCACCACGAGCATATTCCTCCTCTTCATATATCCATCACCACGAGCACCTTCCTCCTCCTCATATATCCATCACCACGAGCATTTTACTCCTCCTCATTTATCTATCACCACGAGCATCTTCCTCTTCCTCATTTATCCATCACCACGAGCATCTTCCTTCTCCTCGTATATCCATCACCACGAGCATATTCCTCTTCCTCATATATCCATCACCACGAGCACCTTCCTCCTCCTCATATATCCATCACCACGAGCATATTCCTCCTCCTCATTTATCCATCACCACGAGCATCTTCCTCCTCCTCATTTATCCATCACCACGAGCATCTTCCTCCTCCTTGTATATCCATCACCACGAGCATATTCCTCCTCCTCATATATCCATCACCACGAGCACCTTCCTCCTCCTCATATATCCATCACCACGAGCATTTTCCTCCTCCTCATTTATCTATCACCACGAGCATTTTCCTCTTCCTCATATATCCATCACCACGAGCACCTTCCTCCTCATTTATCCATCACCACGAGCATCTTCCTCCTCCTCATTATCCATCACCACGAGCATCTTCCTCCTCCTCATTATCCATCACCACGAGCATCTTCCAGTCTGCATTGGTTTTTGTTTCGCTACTTCGCACAGTTGTCCTTCGCTTCATACCTGATGGAGCTGGCCACCTGACGTTAGCCAGGTCTCCATTAATTGTCAAGCGAATTTAAGCGATTTTTTTGAAATGTCGCAAAAACAGAAAGAAAGAAAGAAAAGGCGCGTTTCCGTCCACTGGTTTGGAGTGAACAAACCAGGTTACGCAAAGAGTAGTTTCGTCAGAAGGTGACAGTATAGGCTACGTTACGCATGGCTTTAATAAACAGTAGAAGAAGAAGAGGTTGCTAACCGGAAACAAACCAGTCGCCTTGGCGATATTCGAGAGAGACTCGGGAGAGGTCTTCAGGAAGCTGTTTCAGCGGGGAAAGTTGTAACAGTTCTCTCATGTCAGGTATTACTGCTCATGCTGATCAGCTGATCAGTCTAGAACGACCGGGATTTCACCCTACCTAAAACGACCATGGGCAGTCAAATTGACGGCCGGTTTTTAAACTCTATATTCGGTCAAGATAAATACCCAATTGAGATATTAATGCATTACATATGTTAGTTTGTCTGTTATGAAACTAACTGACACCAAAAATTAACATTTTAACAACTATAATACTATTTTTAAACCATTTAAACTTTAGAGAGACATGGTGGAACTTGAATAGCAAAATTGAAAAAGTGTAAATATTACCTGAAAACAAAACGGAAAACACATATTGCTGATCTAACAACCGTAACGAGGCCTATAAAACGTGAAATGTAAAAAAAAATAAAAGAAAAAAGAAAGAAAGAAAGAAAGAAAAAAGAAAATTGAAACAGCCCAAAACAACGACCGTAACTTAAAAACTACTTGAACGACCATGGGCGGTCATTTTGACCGCCACGGTTTTTAAACTCTATATTCTATCAAGATAAAAACCCAATTGAGATATTAATGAATTACATATTGTAACGTGCATGGATAAGAAGACACGCTGGCCGCTGGCTAACGGGTCTGACCCTTTAGTCGAGCGGTCAGCGATGTCCCCTGCGGTGCGGGCGACACGGGTTCGCGTCCCGGCCGCAGCAGTTCTTGTGGTTGCGTTGTCCCCCGAATTCGCTACATCGGTGTCAGAAGTGGGATAGAGCGACCGTAAGGAAGCGCATGCGCCCTGAGGCTTGAAGTAGCTGATATGCTTAAGCGCGGGGACGCGCTTCCCGAAGGAGGGGGGTAGTGTAACGTGCATGGATAAGAAGACACGCTGGCCGTTGGCTGGCGGGTCTGACCCTTTAGTCGAGCGGTCAGCGATGTCCCCTGCGGTGCGGGTGATACGGGTTCGCTTCCCGGCCGCGGCGGTTCCTGTGGTTGCAAAAACCACCTCAAGCAAGCGTAGAAACTTTTTGGTTTTTGTGAAACTGAGGATGTTTTTTTTCGAATTTTGCCGTTTCCATTAACCTTTTCTAATGCGATACTTCAAATAGTGATACTCGGAGGGGAAGCGGTGCGCAGTGGAAATGGGAACGGCACCTCCTTGACCTCCTTGACCTCTGCTACTCACCTCCACCTTGAGAACAACAAGTGGATGGAGGACGGCCAGCACTAAAACGTATTGCTCTACAAGGAAAGGCTGCATTTATTTATCTTATCATTCTTCTAAATGTATTGACTTCCTTTGTGGCCATGGCCGTGGTTCTTACAGGAAGATTACTCTGGACTGGAGGCAGTTTCCCATCCACGGTATTTATTAAGAGGAACCTGGCACGCTCAGTCAGCTTGTGGTCAGGCGAGGTCAGCAGTCTCTTCTGAAGTCTGGGGAAAACCGGGCAGAGGAGTAAACACTGACACCAGCCACCATGCCAGCGTGTCCCCCACCCCCCCCTCCGCCTTCTCAGACACGCACAAAGCTGCAGGTGGAGAGGTTCAAGATGTAGTCCTTCAGAGTCCGTCAAAGCCCTCCATATCCAGGCCCCCTCATACCTCACCAGACCTGGGGCGACAGAGCCCTCTCCACAGCTGCTGCCCCCCCCCTCCCCCAACACACCGGAGACGTTCGTGTCACTGATCCCAACTCTCCTCTTCACAACTGTTTTTAACGTGTGATTTATGTTGTGTTATTGTTTTTGGTGTGTTGTTTTTTGTATTATTGTTTCTCTTATGTAAAGCGTCTTTGAGTGTTTTGAAAAGTGCTGTATAAATAAAATGCATTATCATCATCCAGCCATCATCCAAACCGCTTATCCTGCTCTCAGGGTGGCGGGGATGCTGGAGCCTATCCCAGCAGGCATTGGGCGGCAGGCGGGGAGACACCCTGGACAGGCCGCCAGGCCATCACAGGGCCAACACACACTCTCTCACCCCTAGGGACAATTCAGTACATCCGAGTCACCTGACCGGAGGAAACCCACGCAGACACGGGGAGAACATGCAAACTCCACACAGACCGGGGACGGCCTGGGGGTTCGAACCCAGGACCTTCTGGCTGTGAGTCGACCGCGCTAACCACTGGGCCACCGTGGTTATGTAATCGGGTTTAATTGGCTCGATATGGTGACTGTAACGTGCAAGGGAATGCTTTCATGTTGGTTTCCAATGGGACTCTGGGATCTGTGGTGTGCATACAAACTAATATGGCCATCGGGTGATGCCAAACTCACCAAAGTCCAAGAAACTAAACCCAGACAGCATCTGGATGTGGGCCACTTCAGGCAGTGATGCGGCACTGACGGTCTTCTCCTGGCCCTGACAAAGTGGATGTGAGCCTGAAGTGGCCCACATGTATAACAGCAAATATGGCCCAAATACGCCAAATCAAATGTGGGCCTTTTTTGGCAAAGACACGGTGCTCTGGGCAACATGTGATCTGGATGTGACCCTGAAGTGGCCCCATGTGGTGAATGGTGAATCTGGCCCAAATATCACACAACAAATATGGCCACCTTTGGCAAATATGTGGCACATTGCTATGGCTTGGTTCTGGCCCAGATCTGGCAAACAGGAGCGGACCGCCCAAGTGCCCTCATCCCACGCGGTTTGTGAAAGTGTCGGGTGTGGGACGGGTCCGGACCACAGCGGTTTTGCCATGTGGGAAGTTAACCACATTAGACAGCATCCATTAGGTACCCTCCTCATTTTACCCGCCTACCAACCGATGCCCCCGTTTTCCAAATCTGGTGAAAACCAGGCCTTAAAAGTTCCCTATCTAAGAACGGCACGAGCGGACAGGACTGTAGTATTCACCGTGTCGCCTACATGCCAAGAGGTTCACTCCTCAGGATGCATCATTTATTTACTGGCTGGTTTGCTCGCCGGCTGACTTGCGAGCTGGGACGGCTGTACGCCCCGGTGACTTATTGACCCAGCAGAAAGGCTGAAGGGTGGCGGACTCGCAACCCGACTAGGCCTCGAAACACATCTTCAAAATGAGACAAGGATAAAACCAGGTCTAAAAGGAGAAATCTTTTCTTTTTTTCAGCCCGGGGAGTTCGCCCGCGGCCTGTCTTTTTACAGCCTCCATCAGCAGGTACACCAACTGACACCGCTCCCTGGGGCCCCATCCCTCCCCGTCACCCCGCCTCGATCCAGACACCCGGCTCCTCATCCATCACCCATCCACCCATCCTTCCATCCATCCTCCCTCAACCCGTTCATCCATGCCGGACAGAGGAGGGGTGGTGCAGGGGAGAATGAGAGAAAACAAGATTTGGAGAAATGAAGGTGGGGCAGAGGAATGGGGTGTCAGAATGGAGGAGCGATGAAAAGGACGGAGTAAGACGGTAAGAGCGGAGCACCGCGGACTAATATCGCGGGGGGGGGGGGCGGTGGTAGAAAAGAGAGAAGGGGGAGAGGTGGTTGGGAGGGAGGAAAACACGGGCGATGGCGTGCTGCCGACAGGAGAAGAGATGGAGGGAGGATGACAAAGGAGAGGAGCGAGGAGGAGGAGGAGGAGGAAGAGGAGAGAAGATGATTGGAGTGGAAAACAGCCTGACCTTGAATTAGATTGATGCATCTCTGGAGAAAACGGATCGTAGGTTTGTTCGGACGGACACACACACACACACACACACGCACACAAAAACACACACACTGGCTCGGTGCCATGGGGATCACCACTTTGTCAATGTGCTGCCTGCCTCATCCATTGCCTGGCGTCTGTCTTTCCCTCCTTTGCGTTCTCTCTCTCTCTCTCTCTCTGTCTCTCTCTCTCTGTCTCTCTCTCTCTCTCTCTCTCTCTCTCTCTCTCTCTCTCTCTCTCTCTCTCTCTCTCTCTCTCTCTCTCTCCTCTCTGTTTCCTTGCTCCTGCAGCCTCTTGCCGCATCCATCTCTCTCCTCTATTGTCTCCCGTCTTTCCCCGTCCCTCCCTCCCATTGTTCCTGGTTGTGAGTTTGATGTCCCAGCAGTGCGGGACGGAGCTGGCAGGTGTTGGGGGGACCTGGACAGCAGGTGTTGGGGGGACCTGGACAGCAGGTGTTGGGGGGACCTGGACAGCAGGTGTTGGGGGGACCTGGACAGCAGGTGTTGGGGGGACCTGGACAGCAGATGTTGGGGAGACCTGGACAGCAGGTGTTGGGGGGACTTGGGCAGCAGGTGTTGGGGGGACCTGGATAGCAGGTATTTGGAGACCTGGACAGCTGGTGTTGGGGGGACCTGGGCAGCAGGTGTTGGGGGGACATGGGCTGCAGGTGTTGGGGGGACCTGGGCAGCAGGTGTTTGGGGGACCTGGGCAGCAGGTGTTGGGGGGACCTGGGCAGCAGGTGTTGGGGGGACCTGGACAGCAGGTGTTGGGGGGACCTGGACAGCGGGTGTTGGGGGAGACCTGGACAGCAGGTGTTGGGGGGACCTGGACAGCAGGTGTTGGGGAGACCTGGACAGCAGGTGTTGGGGGGAACTGGGCAGCAGGTGTTGGGGGGACCTGGACAGCAGGTATTTGGAGACCTGGGTAGCAGGTGTTGGGGGGACCTGGACAGCAGGTGTTGGGGGGACCTGGACAGCAGATGTTGGGGGGACCTGGACAGCAGATGTTGGGGGGACCTGGACAGCAGGTGTTGGGGGGAACTGGGCAGCAGGTGTTGGGGGGACCTGGGCAGCAGGTGTTGGGGGGACCTGGACAGCAGGTGTTGGGGGGACCTGGACAGCAGGTGTTGGGGGGACCTGGGCAGCAGGTGTTAGGGAGACCTGGACAGCAGGTGTTGGGGGGACCTGGGCAGCAGGTGTTGGGGGGACCTGGACAGCAGGTGTTGGGGGGACCTGGACAGCAGGTGTTGGGGGGACCTGGACAGCAGGTATTTGGAGGAGATGTGTGGTGGACATGAGCCAGCCTCTCCTGAGTCTCAGAGAGGGTTTTCCGGGGCCAGGACGCAGACATGTCTGGTGGTCAGGTTCGTTTGTTAGCGGTGTTTGAACACATTAAACAACGCATATTCAAGATCTTTTCATTTCAAGACCCGGTTCCACCCTTCTCTTGAGCATCTCTTTCACAACACTAGAACGACCAAGACGGTCAAGGTGATGGTTTTGGATTTCCCAAGTTTAATAATGTTGTGTGTGGGGGGGGGGGATACAGACCTGCCGCTCCCTGAATGCTCCTAAAATTGCATATATGTGCATTAAAATGAGTTTTAGATCAATTGCACAAAAAAGTTATGATACGATCTACCTAAAACGACCACGAGCGGTCAAAATGACCGTCTGGTAATTTGCGCTTCATCGTGTGCGTCATGTCAGTATTGATGACGTGTGTTGGTGGCGTCGTTTCCTTCGTGACGTTCGTTGCTCTGTCCTAGAAACACACTAGCGCCCTCCAGTGGAGAGAACTGGTCTACACCTAGAATTGCTTACAGCAACTGGGACAGAAAAGAGGACTGAGAGACGGGGATGGTGTGTCAGAGTGATTGACAGAGGGAGCGTAAGGCCTAGAGAGAGGACAGCAACAGGGGAGAGACGGGCCCCGTTTGAGACTATCCAAACCACTGCGTAGGTACTGGCCCTTACTGGTCCGATAGAAATCCACCAACAACGGGCTGGGAAGATCATGTTGCACACTTTGCAGCATTACTGACTCGGGCTGGCCAAGCGTCCCGCCCTGACCTTGCTAATCTGACAAGATTTCTGAAATACTCCGCCGGCTTGGTCGGGCGTCCCTACAGACACAAATGGCCGTGTCTGCAGGCGGGAAGCCGGATGTGGGTGTGTGTCCTGGTCGCCGCACTAGCGCCTCCTCTGGTCGGTCGGGGCACCTGTTCGAGGGGGAGGGGGAACTGAGGGGAATAGCGTGATCGTCCCCCTGGTGAAACTCCTCACTGTCAGGTGAAAAGAAGCGGCTGGTGACTCCACGTGTATGGGAGGAGGCATGTGGTAGTCTGCAGCCCTCCCCGGATCGGCAGAGGGGGTGGAGCAGAGACCGTTCTCTGCTCTGTGTGTTAGCTCAGTAAAAACACATTATTTGAAAACACATGTGATAAAGTACACAACCTCCCCTTTGCGCGGCTTGTCCAAATTTACTGTCAAACGCATCTGTCAATACGAGGGCAACTGTCCTTCTTCTACGTCTCGCTTTCTAAAACCTATAAGGACACCGAACACGTCTTCCACTTACAGGCTTGTTTTATTTAGTCCTTTCTAAAGGAAGTATTTTTCATTTCATTTGAGATGACGGCGATTTTGAACAAGTGAGCTCAAAAGTTTTCCCCGGTGCAGAGTAAAGAGCATAGAAGAAGAACGGGGGCGGCCGTGCTGACAGATGCATTTGACCATAGAGTTGGACAAGCCACACAAAGGTGAGATTTTATACTTTATAACAATTACTTCCAAACAATATGTTTCACTCAGGGACAGACAGGGTTGAGGGGTTTCAGACAGCTTGTCAGACTCGCCAGCGTGCGTCTGGAAAAGTCCAATCCAAGGTCCAAAGTGCTGCAAAACAAAGTTTACCAGGAGGCTGTCGACGCATTTCCCCAGGACTAACACCACGCTTTGATTTGTGCTACACCTAAATGGGGCTCGGGAGGCCAATATTTATTTCCTAGGATGAATCCGGAAAGTTCCCGCCCTCAGGCGCTAGGATTGGCCAGATCTGCCTGTCAGTCAACTTTCCGGATTCATCCTAGGAAAAAGAATTTTCGCTTACCGTACACACACAGCTAGGTTGGCACAGTTAGCTTGGTTGCAAACGTGGCTAATGGCTAACAGTTAGCTAGGGCTAGGGTTTGGGTTCTTGCGCGTTTGCATCGGCCTGGACTGACAGGCAGATCTGGCCAATCCTAGCACCTGAGGGCGGGAACTTTCCGGATTCATCCTAGGAAAAAAATATTCGCGGGAGGGACAGACTACACGCGATGATGATCGATCCTTTGAAAAAAGACAGGAATAGAATATTCCCTCTAGAATCTTGAAAACTTGTAAAACCACACCAATCACTCAAACCATAAGAATTGAATTGTATCCGGCCAATTACCCCACTCTTCCGGTCGCTGCTCCACCCCCCTCTGCCAATCCCGGGAGGGCTGCAGACTACCACGTCTACTCCAATACACGTGGAGTCGCCAGCCGCTTCCTTTCACCTGCCAGTGAGGAGTTTCACCAGGGGGACGGGGCACACTATTCCCCCCAGTTCCGCCTCCCCCTGAACAGGCACCCCAGCTGACCAGAGGAGGCGCTAGTGCAGCGACCAGGACACATACCCACATCCAGCTTCCAACCCACAGACACGGCCAATTGTGTCTGTAGGGACGCCTGACCAAGCTGGAGGTAACACGGGGATTCGAACCGGTGATCCCCGTGTTGGTAGGCAGCGGAATAGACCACTACGCTACCCGGATGCCCCCACATGGTGGACATTTAAAGAAGTGTGGTCAAAGCCTTCTTTCTCCACTGGGCCTACTGCAGAGGGGGGATGGCCAGAGGAGCAGAATGGTGCTCGAAGGAACAAGCAAGAGAGACAGAGTTACACAGAGACAGAAAGAAAATAAGATTCTGTTGAAGGCAGCATCTCTTCCTCTTTTGTAATCAACAGCTCCTAACGTATTTTACGCACTGAAGCTAGCTACACAAACAACTGCCATACACCTAATCACACACACCCCCCCACACACACACGAAAAGACACACACATACATATTCATAGATCCATTGCAATACCCTCAATCCACCTCTCACATAAAATATTCGATGTGTGACAAAATGTTACTATTTTCTCACATCCTGCTTTGTCTTGTTCACATTTACAGACAAACAATTTTCAATCAAAACAACGAGCGAGGCATCAACAGCATAATGGGCCACATAAGCAGACAGGCCAATTAAAGAAAATGCCCGGGGTAAGAGATATCGTGTTCCACAGTCACATTGTAGTAATGTTTGGGTATTAATAATTACCCAACTCATCACCTGTTTTGTTAAGATTTCTCGACACAAATTGGTGAGTGAAACTTTCCACAGTGACTGCTCATAAATGTGCAGTCACTGCGCCCTGCTTTGAATGGTGAACACTAACAGACCCCGTGTCTGTTCAATCCCAAAGAAGACCTTCCCCCAAAACCGTAACAGAGAAGTAGACTCTCATCTCATCTCATCTCATCTCATCTCATCTCATCTCATCTCATCTCATCTCATCTCATCTCATCTCATCTCATCATGAGCCGCTTCACCGGGGTCGGGTCGTGGTGGCAGCAAGCTAAGTAGGGCACTCCAGACATCCCTCTCCCCAGCAACACCCTCAGCTCCTCCTGGGGGATCCGAAGACTTTCCCAGGCCAGATTGGAGATGTAGTCCCTCCAGCGAGTTCTGGGTCTACTCCGGGGCCTCCTCCCTGTTAGATGTGCCCGGAAAACCTCCAAAGGAAGGCGCCCAGGAGACATCCTAATCAGATGCCCGAACCACCTCAACTGACTCCTTTTGAAGTGAGGGAGCAGCGGCTCTACTCCGAGCTCCCTCCGGATGCCCGAGCTCCTCACCTTATCTCTAAGGCTGAGCCCAGACACCCTACAGAGGAAACTCATTTCAGCCGCTTGTATCCACGATCTCACCCTTTCAGTCACTACCCAAAGCTCATGACCATAGGTGAGGGTTGGAACAAAGACTGACTGGTAAATTGAGAGCTTTGCCTTCCGGCTCAGCTCCCTCTTCACCACAACGGTCTGGTACAATGTCCACATTACTGCTGATGCTGCACCAACCCGTCTGTCAATCTCCCGCTCCATCCTACCCTCACTCATGAGCAAGACCACGAGATACTTCTTCACTTGAGGCAACAACTCATCCCATCCCGGCGGGAGCAATCCACCATTTTCTGGCCATGGAGAAGTAAAATTAATTAAATAATTAACAATGAAAACTAAACAATTAAAGCATAATTTCTAAGCCAGGAATAAATGGAGTCCCTCCCCTTTGGCCCTACTCTCATTCGTTATCTGATACTTTATGATCTCCATAGGACTGTTCTCATTGGATCAACTCCACAGTGAGGTCAGTTCAGGGACCAGCGCTGCCCGTGGACTACAATACCCATACAATACCCACCCACTCACCGTCTCACCTCACACTGTAATAATGTTGGTTACAGTAATACTGTATCCGGTGGCGCAATTTCACCCTTAAAACAGCAAAGTTCATTCTCCGTCATGTAGGGCCGTGCACGCCACGCATCCTGCAGAACAACGAGAACCAAGGACCCTGCGCCCTCACATGACCGCTAGCCCCCGTTTTATTGGAAGATAACCTAGTCTTGTTCATCTGCTATCGGTCTGTGATTACAGGTTAGCCTTTCCTGCAAACCGCACAGTTTTCCACAGAAAGGGAAGGTGACCGGATCCCTTCTATTTCTTACATGTTAACGCAATCCCAACTTAGACGCCATCGAGCGACCGACCGAGCATTGAGGATTTTCAGCTGATGCGCTGCTGAAACAAAAGAGACTTTGTTTTCCCACGGAGCCGGAAAACCAGGAAAATGAACTGTTTTCCCGAACCCGCACTGGTGCTTCAACACAACAAAGGCCGCGCCTCTGATAACCGTGGAAGAGCGATCTCAGAGAAGGTATCTGGTATCTGGGCATAGTTGGTGTCATGGTGTAGCTCAAAGACTTTGTCTTCCCATGGAGCCGTGCTTCGATGCTGGAAAACCAGGAAAATGAACTGTTTTCCCGAACCCGCGCCGGTGCTTCAACGCTTGACAACAAAGGCCGCGCCTCTGATAACCGTGGAAGAGCGATCTCAGAGAAGGTATCTGGTATCTGGGCATAGTTGGTGTCATGGTGTAGCTCCAAGACTTTGTTTTCCCATGGAGCCGTGCTTCGATGCTGGAAAACCAGGAAAATGAACTGTTTTCCCGAACCCGCGCCGGTGCTTCAACGCTTGACAACAAAGGCCGCGCCTCTGATCACCGTGGAAGAGCGATCTCAGAGAAGGTATTTGGTATCTGGGCATAGTTGGTCTCATGGTGTAGTTCCAAGATTTAGTCTTAGTGGTTTAGTGACCGAGTTAGTTTTAGTAGTTGGTCTAATTATCTCAGGTGAGGAAAATTATTAGCTGAAATCCTCCGTGATCAAGATAACCACCATGGGCGTCCGGGTGGCATAGCGGTCTATTCCGTTGCCTACCAACACGGGGATCACCGGTTCGAATCCCCGTGTTGCCTCGGGCTTGGTCGAACTGGTTTGGCGATTCTATCAATTCTAGGAGTTCAATTATGAAATATCAACATTAACGGTTTATAAATGTATGAGGCTGATTGAGACCGATACGATGACCCTGTTGCACCCACACCAGAGGTCAAAATGACTTACAAAATGGCTTCCCTGGAGCTGGTGAGACCCCCCCCCAATTATATTCGGTCAATTACCCCACTCTTCCAAGCTGTCCCGGTCCACCCCTGCACCACCCCCTCTGCCGATCCGGGGAGGGCTGCAGACTGACTACCACATGCCTCCTCCGATACATGTGGAGTCGCCAGCCGCTTCTTTTCACCTGACAGTGAGGAGTTTCACCTGGGGGATGTAGCGCATGGGAGGATCACGCTACTCCCCCCAGTCCCCCCCCCCCCCGAACAGGCGCCCCGACCGACCAGAGGAGTTCGCTAGTGCAGGGACCAGCACACATACCCACATCCGGCTTCCCACTAGGGGTGTAAGAAAGTATCGATACACTTGAGTATCATGATATCATATTGTGTGATACTGTATCGATTCTCAAAACCACTGTATCCATTTTTAATTGTTTACATGTAAAGGTTCATGACAAACATGTTGTGTTGTGCATAACCCCACGACCGCTAGACAACAGTGTTGCCATCTATCTTCAGCCACTTGACTCTTCCACTACAACACAACAACGTAAACTGCGACAGGAAGTCGGGAAGTAGCATAGGCACAAAGAACACAGGCCTGTGACATCACAATATATCACCTGTCTTACAGCATCGCGATGTATTGAATCGTAACCCTGTTTCGTGGTATGTATCGTATCGCCAGATTCTCGCCAATACATCCCACCCACAGACATGGCGAACTGTGTCTGTGGGGACACCCGACCGACCAAGCCGGAGGTAACACGGAGAAACCAAGATGCTGACAGGTGGTCTACCAGCCAAGTGCAGGTCCCCATCCACAGCACAGGACGGACCTTGTGTAGCAGTGTCGACGTACTCGCTGAACACAGATAGACACATCAGACTTGGTTAGAATGGAGGGTTGATAGATGGGCTGGAGGAGGGAAGAATCAATAGAGCATTGTAGAATTATTTAACTTCATTAAGACCAAGGTCAGATGATATCAGAGGCGTGAAAGTGGGATAGTACACACACACACACACACACACACACTTAGCCATGCTATAAGCTCCTGTCAGCTAAATGCCAAGTGGATAAATCTCAAGCCCCCAGTGTTAACTGCAATATTAAAACTCCGCCAAACAGAGTAGAAAGCCGAGCGGGAATATTGTGTTGAGCTCTCACACCTCCACAGGTGATCACTTCATCTGTGGCCATGCAGCCTTTGGTTCAGATCGCCCGAACTCAAGCTAGTAGCTGAACCCTTCCTCAAGTCTAATCAGGTCCTGACGGGCTCAGGCCCACATGTAAATGTTAAGCTGAAATGCAGTCACCACTCCAGAGAGAGCGCGAGATAGAGAGAGAGAGAGAGAGAGAGAGAGAGAGAGAGAGAGAGAGAGAGAGAGAGAGAGAGAGAGAGAGAGAGAGAGAGAGAGAGAGAGAGAGAGAGAGAGAGAGAGAGAGAGAGAGAGAGAGAGAGAGAGACAGAGAGAGAGAGAGAGAGACAGAGACAGAGACAGAGACAGAGACAGAGACAGAGACAGAGAAGGAGAGAAAGAGAGGGCAAGAGAACAAGAGAGAGAGAGCAAGAGAACGAGAGTGAGGGCAAAAGAACGAGATAGAAGGCAAGAGAACGAGTGAGAGGAGGGCAAGAGAATGAGTCAGAGTGAGAGAACAAGACAGAGAGCGCAAGAGAATGAGAGAGAGAGAGAGAGAGAGAGAGAGAGAGAGAGAGAGAGAGAGAGAGAGAGAGAGAGAGAGAGAGAGAGAGAGAGAGAGAGAGGGCAAGAGAGAACAAGTGAGAGAGAGCAAGAGAACGAGAAAGAGGGCAAGAGGATGAAAGAGAGAGAGTAAGAGAACGAGAGAGCAAGGGCAAGAGAATGAGAGGGAAGGCGAGAGAATGAGAGAGAGAGCAAGAGAACGAGAGAGAAGGCAAGAGAACAAGGGAAGGGGAGCAAGAGAACGAGACAGAGAGGGCAAGATAACGAGGCAGAGAGCGAGAGAACAAGACAAAGAGAGAGAGCAAGAGAACAAGAGAGAGAGAGAGAGAGAAGAGAGAGAGAGAGAGAGAGAGAGAGAGAGAGAGAGAGAGAGACAGAGAGAGAGAGAGAACAAGTGAGAAAGAGTAAGAGAACGAGAGAGCAAGATAATGATGGGAGAGAGAGAGAGAGCGAGGGCAAGAGAACGAGCAAGAGAGAGCAAGAGGGGACAAGCGATAGAGAGCAAGAGAACGAGAGAGAGAGAGAGCGAGAGAGAACAAGTGAGAGGGAGTAAGAGAACGAGAGAGAGAGCGAGTGAGAGAATGAGAGAGAGAGAGTGAGAGAGAACAAGTGAGAGGGAGTAAGAGAACGAGAGAGCAAGAGAACGATGGGAGAGAGAGAGAGTGAGGGCAAGAGAACGAGCAAGAGAGAGCAAGAGGGAACAAGCGAGAGAGAGCAAGAGAATGAGAGAGAGAGCGAGTAAGAGAGCAAGAGAGAGAGAAAGAGAACGAGAGAGAGAGCAAGAGAATGAGAGCGAGAGAGCAAGAGAATGAGAGAGAGAGCGAGTGAGAGATGCTAAAGGAAAGATGTTTTGTAGAAAAAGAGAAAGGCAAGGAGGCGCTGAGAGAGAGAAAAATAAAGAAACAGACAGAAGAAGTCAAACACAAAGAAAGACAGACATGGAAAGAGACAATGGCTGCAGTCCAGAGTCCCGCGTGTAAGACAGCAGATGTGTGGGCAAAGCCATGCACAGGGACAGTGCACTCTAATGAACACTGCCAGAGTTAGCCAAAAGGCTAATTTTCCTCTGTAGTCCCTGGCGAGATGTTACAACAGACTTCCTAAAATAAAAGAAAGGAAAAACAAGAACAAGAAAAAGGTAAAGCTAAAAACACAATTACTGAAATAGCAATGACTCACTGCAAAACACTGATAAAACTGACATGTTATGTTACAGAATCCATCCATCCATCCATCCATCCATCCATTATCCGAGCTGCTTATCCAGACCAGGGTCATGGGATGCTGAAGCCTATCCCAGCAGTCACTGGGCGGCAGGTGGGGAGACACCCTGGACAGGCCGCAAGGCCATCACAGGGCCGACAAATTCACACCTAGGGACAATTTAGTATGGCTGATTCACCTGACCTACATGTCTTTGGACTGTGGGAGGAAACCGCGGCACCCGGAGGAAACCCACGCAGACACGGGGAGAATATGCCAACTCCACACAGAGGACGACCCCCAAGGGTGGACTACCCCGGGGAGGGAACCCAGGACTGTCTTGCTGTGAGGTGACCACGCCAACCACGGCGCCACCGCGCCGCTCCCTGTCACAGCTTTCTAAACACATTTAAGGTCGTTCATAGGGTGTACAGTATCCCTCTCTCAGACCACCGGGTTCATTTGGCTGCTGGAGATGTTAGAGAATGTGAATGTTAATTTTGTTTAGGATTTTGATTTTGGTTTACTTTAATGACCCCTGGAGGGAAATTACGCTCTGCATGTAACCCAACCTAGAGAGGAGCTAGGGACCACCAGGTACCCCCCCTACTGAAACACAATGATGACTCAACCGAGACTTGTTGAGGCATCAGCTGTGCTTCTACGACCTCCATGGGTTATGGAACTGATGATGATGATGATGATGATGGTGATGATGATGATGATGATGATGATGATGAGCAGTGTGGCTAGGAGCAGTGGGCAGCTGCCGTGCAGCACCCGGGGACCAACTCCAGTTCGTCTTGCCATGCCTCGGGCAGGGACACAGAGAGGAGCATTAACCCTAACATGCATGTCCTGTTGATGGTGGGGGAAACCGGAGCACCCGGAGAAAACCCACCACAGACACGGGGAGAACATGCAAACTCCACACAGAGGACAAGCTGGGACGTTCGAACCCACGACATTCTTGCTGTGAGGTGACAGCGCTAACCACTGCGCCACCATGCTGCCCAATGTTAATGCTAATACATTAACATTAATACATCATGTGACATCATTGATAGGACAAATATGAAGCATGCGATACAGAACCCTATAGTTCACGAAGCAAGTAACAGTACATTAATCCGCAATTAGCTGCAGCATGCAGGCAGTGGCCTGCGAAAGCGTAGCACGCGAAGCGACATTAAGCAGCGTTAAGCAAATATTAGTTGAGTCAAGCAGGCAGTACGGACACACACAGAACAAGAAGCAAGCAACACATACAGTACGTGTGAAACAACACATGAATCACTGAGAGAGCTACACACAAAACACAAATCACAACGGGCAACACCCGCAAGTATTTGGAGAAACAAGAGGCAAGTTCCCAGGCAGACTGGCATTAAAGTGGCAGCGGGAGCAGCAGAGAGGAAGTGGTTTCTAGTGCTGACAGCTTTGACTATCAATGAGCCACAGTTTTAAAGGAGGACTGGTACGTGGCGAGTTCTCTCATACACGCTGGAATAGATTCCACTCTTGTGAGGCGCTGACAAAAACAGGCAGACTGACTAAAGGCACTTCTGCTAAGTGGAATAATGCAGTCCCCTCTTGTAACTCCTCTCGTGATCTGATACGAGTTTGTTTTCCTGCTCACAAAATCTCTGAGTGGTGGTGGTGGTGGGGGGGGGGGGGCACACCATGTATTTAGATGAGACATACATTTACATGCTTAATCAGGTTTTCCTAGTTTAGCAGCATATATTTCCCGAGTATATACACCAATGTAGTGAATTCAAGGGGCAGCCATGAATCCATCGCAGCCAGGAATTGAACTCAGCGAGTCTAGTCATCCGCGGTCATTACAGTACCCCCCTCCTTCGGGAAGTGCGTCCCCGTGCTTCCCAAAGAAGGTGGGTACTGTAGGGGGGATAAGGAGGGAGATAGCATCCGGATGTGGGCCACTTCAGGCAGTGATGCGGCACTGACGGCCTTCTTCTGGCCCTGACAAAATGGATGTGAGCCTGAAGTGGCCCACACATATAATAGCAAATATGGCCCAAATATGCAAAATCCTGACCCTGAAGTGGCCCGTGTGGTAAGTGGTGAATATGGCCCAAATATCACAAAACAAATATGGGCCACCTTTGGCAAATATGTGGCACATGCGGCGTTGCTATGGCTTGGTTGTGGCCCAGATCTTGCAAACAGGATAGGACCGCCTAAGTGCCATCAATCCATGTGGTATGTGGGCTGGATGAAAGTGTCGGGTGTGGGACGGGTCTGGGCCACAGCAAGTTTGCTATCTGGGTTAGCATATCAGTTCCCTCATGCCTCTGGGTGCACACTCTTCTAATGGCCTCACAGTCTCACCATCCCACTCCTGACACCGCTATGCACAATAGTGGAAATTATTTGGGTTTTTAGTCTAGAGTTTCAAGTGTCTGTTTATATAAAGACTGTAGTGGTTCCAGTGTGGTATTCCCCGGGCGCTGCAGCTGCCCACAGCTCCCATACAATAGGACGGGTTGAATACAGAGAGCACATGTCATTGTAACCTTTACAAAGACAAAATAAAGGGTCTTTCTTCTGGCTTTCTTAGCCTGTGACCGGCCCGTTAAACAGTAAGTCATGCGAGAGAAAATCACCGAGGGCAAGTACGTCTTGGCCGCCTCGGTGGACACGTAGCTTCTTATGAATGTGAAATTGGCTAGATCTAATTTGATCTGTTAACAGACTTTTTCATTGTTCTTCCTTCATTGTTGTTTTCAATTGATGTTTGTCACTGTAACGTGTTTGAGAACTGTTTTTTTTCTATTTTTAATGCATCTTGTTGGCGTCTGTTAGGAAGAGAACTTGCCTTTAATTCCAAGGGTTTAGATGGTTTGGGTAATTCAGTGAGTATGGTGGGGCTTTAATTTAAGGCATTTTATAAATCAGGCTATGTCTTATTTTGGAAATCCTGAGAAGGTCCGCCAAATGAAAGATAAGACACGAGCCACTGCTTGATACAGCGTAGCCAAAAATTGTCCTAAACCATCATGTTTCAGACCACAACAGTCTACACCCCTGAACCCCAATAAGCAGCAAGCGGGCCAGGTCCAGCTCACGAGAGCCAAATGTCTGGTCCATTGGCTCTAATGCACCAGTCATAACACGTGAAATAAAGTGCATGCTGCTCTACTTTATTGGGACCTCACGCCACACCGTACACTTGACCTATGCCGTACAGCAGTGGTTCTCAACCTTTTCGGGGTCCTGGACCCCCTGTGTATGTTTGATCTACCCTGAGGAACCCTCCACCTGATCTTGGGGGAGGGGGGTTGCAATTTGATAGAAACAGTAGAAACTGCATTTTAAATTGCATTATAGCATTTATTCACTCTTTGGGGCAAAAATAAGAGCTTTCAGTTGTAATTTAGATATAGTTAACAAAACAGAATTCTTATGCAGTAACTTTCAGATATATGTAACAACACAGAATATGTATTCAGTAACTTTCAGATATATGTAACAAAACAGAATATGTATTCAGTAACTTTCAGATATATGTAACAACAGAATTTTTATGCAGTAACTTTTAACAATGCAAACGGGAGCGAGATCTCTTATTAAAATACAATAAATGACACTTGTGAAACAGATGTAATTAGAGAAAAAAGTCCTGTTACCCTTTATAGTTTAGGTAGATAAAGGTCTCAGTCACATTTGAGTAAAATAATCCTATTTCTATAAATGTCATAGGATCTTTTTTTTAAAGATATTTTATTTTCACGGACCCCTTGCAATTACACCACGGACCACTAGGGGTCCGCGGACCCCCGGTTGAGAAACACTGCTAGAGTGCATGTAGACGTAAGACTCCACGCTCTCTAAGGTCCTTCGCAAGACAGACCCACTTACCAGCTAAGTCACAGATCAATAGCTGTCCTAAACCAAGAACATGATGGCCTGATCGAAGAAGCGGAAAGTCGACCAGGAAAACCGTCAGTTCACATCTGACTGGACCGATCAGTTCTGTTTTATTTTACCGGACCACGCCAACGTCAAACCGACATGCTTGGTATGCATGCAGACCGTAGCTGTCAGCAAAGCAGATCATCTCAAGCAGCCCTTCAACACTGTGCATGCTGCCAGCGGCAATGCCAACTACCCTAGCGAATCAGATCACCACAAACAACAAATAACAAATATGATAACATCACACAAGCACTCGGGTTCTACTGTCTGTAAATCAACATCGGCACAAGAGAGTGCAGCCGCTGCATCACTGCACGTTTCATGGAAGCTTGCTGAAGCTAAGAAGCCGTTCGCTGATGCTGAGTTGATTAAAACATGTGCAATGACAAGGTTGGCGACGTTTTAAGTCAGGATGAGAAAAACGATTGTGGAAGTATTAAAGCAACGAGAAGGGTAGAACTTTTAGCGGAGGAGTGCTTTTCTGTGACCGAACCGACATGGAACAGCTCGTATGTGTGTTCACGAGATGTTTTGATGGGGGGACGTTTTGGAAAGAGCTGCTTTGTTTGCTTCCTCTGCCCGGGCGCACAACTGGGGAACTCATCTTTAATGAATTAACACATTGCTTTGAGAAGAACGGCTTGGATGTGAGCAAAAAAATGTGCCCATTGTCACCGATGGGGCTCCGTCAACGGTGGAACAACACAAGGACTTGGTAAAAAGGCCTGCCACTGTTAACCCAGCACTCTTAGCATTTCATTGCATTATGAATGAACCGGTGTTGTGCACTAAACGGTGTGGGGAAATCAAAGAGGCGATGGATACTGTGCCGAGGCTGGTAAATTTAGTTCGCGAGAGTATCAATAATATCACAGGTTCTTAACCCTTGTGTTGTCCACACGTTCTGTATACTGCCCTCGCCTCAAGGGTAATTTATGACCCGCCTTCATTAAACCTCTAAATTAAAACAACTTAATTTAATTCTAAACCCCCACATCTATTTTGCATGAAGAAACAACCTCTCATTCATCACAAACTGTGTGACTGTCTGGGTTCTCCCTCTTCACCGTGCAGAAAGACTGCATTTAATCAGTGGACGCCAACCATTTTATAGGTTCAAATATGACCCAAACATGTCTTAGGGTCAAGCATGACCCTAAGACAATCTCAGTACCCTAGTGGTGTACAGCTTTAATGGAAATATGAACAAAAACAATGTTTAAAACGTTCTAATGTTTGGGTCACTCTGGCAAAAGTCATCAAATTTCAGGTTGAAGAAATATAATTTACTCTTCTCTGCTGTGAAACACTCTTATAGGCCTTTTCGACCTGTTAGAAAACAGAAGGGTTAAGTGACAATAAGGTGATGGCATATGTCATTTTTTGTGTGATATCACCTTCATCTGCAATTACAAGGGAAGAACCCACTGTTGCATAAATGTACGAGGTGGTTGAAGCTTTCTGGTCAAAGCCGACCCTTTAAGAGAGAGAAAAACCCAGGAGAAAGTTGCACTTCCCACATCTGCAGGAGCACTGCGAGAAGAGTGAAATGCAGGATGATCCAGGGGTGAAGGATTTCGTGACGAGCCTGGCAGAAAACTTCAAGGAACGATATGAAAGCTCCCCCTAAACTCTCAGGTGGCATCCTCCACTTCCTGAGACAGCCGTTCTCCGTTTCGCCTGACGGCCAGTGGACTGCAGAGGCCAAAAGGCTGTGGTACCTTCCATAGATGAGGCAACTCTTCACATGGAGGTCTTGGAGATGGGAACATCTGACTTGCTCAAAGCACAATGCGAGGACGTTGGGGCGAGTGACTTTTGGATCAACGTGGTTCCCCAAGCTCGAGTCAAGAACATGAGCGCTATTGCAGTGCTCCTACTCACGATTTCGCCCTCCACGTGCACACGTGAGTCATCATTTCTTCAATGAACTCGATCGAGAACCAGGAAGCAGACTCTCCAGTGCACATCTTGGCCAACGGCTCAGGACTGCCACAGCAGAATACAGGCCCGCCATCAGAAGGATCGCCTCATCCCGTCACTCTCACTTCTCTCACTGACTGGTGAAGGAACATCCATTTATCTTGTCCAGTTGTCCATAATTAAATGGTTGGTTTTATTTTGTTTCAAGAGTGCATTTTGTTTGTGTGTGTGTGTGTGTGAGAGAGAGACCCTCAACCCAGGCTTTAAGAATCTCAGGCCTAAGTTACTACTACTACTACTGACAATAATAATAATCATCATCATAATAGCAGCAACAACAACATCTGCACATAAAACAAGTTTTGCTGGTGCAAAGGGAACCCCCCCCCTCCCGGAAGTTTTGGCCCTCCGCTTGGCATGCATGACATGATTTGGCCCTTGATGAGACTTAATTGGGAAACCCTGAGCTACACAGAACTCCATTGCCGTTTCATCAAAATACTGCTAGGATCACTAAAGCTACAGTAAGTCCTCCTCAGAACATACTTCTGTCCAAAAGAGATTAAGTTGCGGGGCTGGATTGGAAATGTTTCGGCACATATCATGTACTTTATGGAAAGGGCAGTACGTGCCCAGTTAACTGAGAGGCACATTATATACAGATATCCCACAACACCTTTGTGCACAGCTGAGGTATTCAGTCCCTGCTTTGAGGATTTACGTGTACTCTGAATTGCAGCTATAGAGACATTATGGAAGAAAAGAGAAGCAAGGAAAGGAAAAGCAAACAGAGAGAGAGAGAGAGATCCAATTCCGTCAAAAATTACTAAACGCACAAAGGAAAACACCAACAAATGCATGCAGGGCGGAATGAAGCCGTTTCCCATTGATAATAAATATCAAAACAGATCATTTAAATTCTGGATGCACCTTAAACCAAGTCCCCACCACACACTGCAGTTGAAAGCATTTCACATCCAGGAGCTAAGAAAGAGTCCCCTCAGCCAGCCGGTTCTGAGACTAACTGACCCCGTAACCACTGACACAGATGAGTTTCAGACCAGCACTGCTAACCAACCACAGATCAGAGGAAACCACATCATCACACAATGCAACAACTCACATGTGGAGCATTGGGACATAGAAACCAAATGACAACACAAATCAGGATGTTATGGGGCCCTAAAAAGAGAACACAAACTGGCTGACTGTCTGTCCACTGTCAGAGACAGTCAGCAGAGACACATCCTCACCAAGTACAGGCTCACCGACCACAGTCTAGCCACTGAAAAGGGCAGACACACAACACACCTTGGCTACCAAAACAGCAAAGAATATGTGGTCTCTGTACGGCAGGTGAGGTGGAGACAGAGACGCACTTCCTGCTAAATTGGGAGAAATTCCAGAACACAAGAGAAAAACACCAGGAGACATGTGAAAACCAGATTCCAAATGTTCTCCTCCTGGATGAGAAAGAACAATGGCCACGTATTTTAGGAGAGGGTCAAAGGTCACGGCTTGTGGCACATGTGTCAGAATGCCGTAGCTTAAGGGTCAGTGACCAAAACACTGTCAGTTGCTGTTCCAATACCGTTCCAATTACTGTCAGTTGCTTTTTGATCGCTGTTCTATGTTTCTACCAATTCTATCTTTTTCCTTTTTCTTTTCTTTGTTTTTTTTTTATTTGGTATTCTGTTGACTTGTTTTGCTGTCCCCCGCTGGCAACATTGTAATTAATGCAGTCATGCCAATAACACATCATTGAATTAAATTGAATTGAGAGAGAGAGAGAGAGAGAGAGAGAGAGAGAGAGAGAGAGAGAGAGAGAGAGAGAGAGAATCCCCATACCTTCAGTGTCTTGGCCGAGACAGGTTGAGAGCAGCACCAGATAAATGACTCCTATTCCAACAATACCCGGCTGTTTGGATTGGTCCCATGTCTTAGGGCTCATTGAGTGTGCGCCAACCATTTTCACCACTGTGCCTGGCTAGGGTTCCCCCTGCAGAGGAGAGAGAGAGAGAGACTTTAAAACAAGTCTGTATTTAACAGAAAACAATATCAAAAACAGACTTTCTTCTCTCTTTCTAAACATATAAACAATATTTGTCAAATTACAATCACTCAACATGCATCTTTTAACAATCCCAAAAACAATCATTCAACAACAAGTCAAAACATAAAAAACAGGTAAGACCCCTTTTATCCGAGCTCTGCAGCAAAAACCAGCTCATCCTGTATGGTTCAACACAGCACCCCTTTATAACGCCACACAGTTGTGAATGTGTCCAGATCTTTCATTGCTTTGTAATAATTGAAATCTACTCTTATCCTGGCCTGGACCCTCCTGCTAAACAACAGTTATCCTGGCCTGGACCATCCTGCTAAACAACAGTTATCCTGGCCTGAACCCTCCTGCTAAACAACAGTTATCCTGGCCAGGACCCTCCTGCTAAACAACAGTTATCCTGGCCTGGACCATCCTGCTAAACAACAGTTATCCTGGCCTGGACCATCCTGCTAAACAACAGTTATCCTGGCCTGGACCATCCTGCTAAACAACAGTTATCCTAGCCTGGACCATCCTGCTAAACAACAGTTATCCTGGCCTGGACCATCCTGCTAAACAACAGTTATCCTGGCCTTGACCATCCTGCTAAACAACAGTTATCCTGGCCTGGACCATCCTGCTAAACAACAGTTATCCTGGCCTGGACCATCCTGCTAAACAACAGTTATCCTGGCCTGGACCCTCCTGCTAAACAACAGTTATCCTGGTCTGGACCCTCCTGCTAAACAACAGTTATCCTGGCCTGGACCATCCTGCTAAACAACAGTTATCCTGACCTGGACCCTCCTGCTAAACAACAGTTATCCTGGTCTGGACCCTCCTGCTAAACAACAGTTATCCTGGTCTGGACCATCCTGCTAAACAACAGCTATCCTGGCCTGGACCATCCTGCTAAACAACAGTTATCCTGGCCTGGACCATCCTGCTAAACAACAGTTATCCTGGCCTGGACCCTCCTGCTAAACAACAGTTATCCTGGCCTGGACCCTCCTGCTAAACAACAGTTATCCTGGCCTGGACCCTCCTGCTAAACAACAGTTATCCTGGTCTGGACCATCCTGCTAAACAACAGCTATCCTGGTCTGGACCATCCTGCTAAACAACAGTTATCCTGGTCTGGACCATCCTGCTAAACAACAGTTATCCTGGCCTGGACCCTCCTGCTAAACAACAGTAATCCTGGCCTGGACCATCCTGCTAAACAACAGTTATCCTGGTCTGGACCCTCCTGCTAAACAACAGTTATCCTGGTCTGGACCATCCTGCTAAACAACAGTTATCCTGGACTGGACCCTCCTGCTAAACAACAGTTCAACATGACATTCTACACACTCTTCAATTCTTTTGAAGAGTGTGTACAGAGGGAGAGAGAGATTTGAGTTTCAAAAGCACATTTATTCAGTCCAACAGCTGATATTCAAACATATTCATCTTATTGTAATCCAGCTCATAAATAAAAAACAGTTTCAGAAAAAGTCTCATTAAGTAGTTCAAAACAAAGTATTTATACCAACAAACAGGTTTTCAAACTCAAGTCAACTCTACTTGCATAGCCCAACATCACACAAATGTGCCTCAGGGGGCTTCACAGCAACACAACATCCTGTCCCCAGACCCTCGCATTGGATGAGCAACAACTCCCCCCAAAAAAATACCTTTAACAGAGAGATAAAATAGGAATAAACCTCAGGGAGAGCAACAGAGGAGGGATCTCTTTCCCAAGACGGACAACGCGCAATAGATGTTGTATTTGCACAATTTACATAATAAATAAAACATAAGCCAAATATACAGCCAGGACCCACCCTTGTTACAGAAATTAGAACCAGAAAACCAGGTCTTCATCATCTCCCACTAAGCACAATACTACCCCTATTGCCCATTTAAGGCTGAAAGCCTCTAAATTGTCTACCATTTTGTAGTAGGTTTATTCCACCCTGAGCCGAGCCTTCAGCCATCGTTTAATAACCTGCACAGGGTCCACACAGCCCACTGCCCAAGCCTGGTTCTTACGGCTCAGCCAGATGGCTAATTTGGCAGTAACTGATATGAAATTCATATTTGTTTGTGTACCTTTCTTCCTGGCTAGGCATTTGGGACCATACACAAACAACTGAAAAGAAAAAGCCTCCTCCAAGTCCCAAAACCAGCCCTTTAACAAATCAAATACACCCACCAACCTAGGACACTGGACAAATAAATGTATCAGACTTTCGCCCTGTGAACAAAAAAGACACACCTCCCTGTGATCAGGAGCCAGGTGTGCTCTGTGTCTGTTCGTGGCTACCACTCAACGCACAATCCTCCACTGGAGGTCAGCCAACCATTTTTCAACTGTTAGTTTGTACGGGGACTGCCAGCAGCCTTTTGGGGAAGAGCCTGGACCAAAAAACTCTGACCACCTCGATGCTTCCATGGCCTGCAGAGACTGTGAATGCCTCAGCTTCACACACAGGATGTAAGCTGCCTTTTTTCCCAGGTCCTCAAACTTGTACAGCCATTGGGTTGTGAAAGAAAGGAGTTGGCCCTCCACCTCCTGCCACTCCCCCACATTAGGAGAGACAGCCAACTGTGGAAAGCTGTAATCCACATCCTCCTCCCAATGGCCAGCCAGCTCACGGTTCTCCATCATAAATGTCCTCAGGTACTCTAGAAGTGACGCACAGACCTGTGAGATCTGCCTCCCCCGCCCTAAGCAGAAACAGTTCCTTACTGTACCCTAGATGACCAGCTGTCCACAGCATGAGCTTGACTGTGTCTAGCCACCGTCCACCACAGTGATGAAGCAGTCTCTGTGTGGTCTTCAGCCTAAGGACCATCACTCAAGAGATAATGTCCACAAGACCCTGTCCTCCTACGTCCACTGGCAAGTATAAGGCAGGGACACCGATCCAGTGCTGTCCTAATCAGAAAAATTCCACTTTGGCCTGCTGAACATCTTCAATCAGGCCTCATGGTGGAGGTAGAACATGAGTCTGTGCCACAGAATCAAGGCGACGAAGATACTGGCAACCAAAACTCGACCCCTATAAGACAGCCTAGGTAGCAACCATTTCCATTTAGACAACTTGGCACACACTTTCTCCATCACACCCTCCCAATTCTGCCTCTGATAATCATCTGTGCTTAAAAAATACCAACGCCTTTATCCTTCTTCTCCCCCACTGCAGACCTCCAGGCAAACTGGGTGCTGCCCTCTCTCTCCACTGTCCTACCTGTAAGGCCTCACCCTTTGCCCAGTTTAACTTTGCTGATGAAGCCTTCTGATATAAACCCAGACTGTCCTGTAGTTCCTGCATGTCCCCCTGATCCCTCACAAACGCATTTAAGTCATCCTCATAGGCAGAAAGGATCAAAGGTAGGTTGTGTTGTCTGCCTGACAGTGAAAGCCCACTGACATGGCTTCTCAGCCTACACAGCAGAGGTACAATAGCCAGACTGTAAAGTTGCCCTGAAATGAGACAACCCTGGCTTATCCCCCTCTGCAAGGGGATTGGCTGGCTCAACCCTCCCCCAACATTCACCAAACACTCAGAACCACTGTACAATAACCCCACCCATGATACAAAATGGTCACCAAAACCAAAAGCCTTAAGTACTGAAAACAAATAGCCATGGTTCACCCCGTCAAATAATTTTTCTTGATCTAAAGAGAGAATACCAATGTCAAGATCATAAAGTTTACATAAGTCAATTACACCTCAAAAAAGAAAAAGATTATCCATTGTTGTTCTGCCCTGTACACAGTATATTTGGTCCATATGAACAAGTATATCCAGATCATTTCTTAGTCTGTCTGACAGTGTTCTGGAAAGCACTTTATAGTCTGAGCATAAAAGGTTCACCGGCCTCTAGTTTTTCAGCAAACCTAATCTCCCTTTTTAGGGAGCAAGGAGAGAACTGCCCTCTTACAAGAGACAGGCATCATTCCTGCATGGCAGCATTCCAAAATAGTCCTCTTATGTCTGTCCCTCCCACCATTAATGTTAAGACATCCAACCCTGAGCCCCTGCATAAGATGGGTAGAACAGAGAAAAAGAGAGAGACAGAATCAGACCAGTATGAACCAGAAAAAAAGAATAAAGCACCCTCTGATGCATGATCATAATCTATTTTACAATTTTTTTCCTTCTTACAGTTTTCCCCTTTGCTGCCTTTCTCAAGGCTGTGATGTGTTTCTTAAGCCGAAAACTTTTTTTTTTCATCAAGGAGCTCAAAACCAACCAGTTTCTGCAGATGACCAACAGTCCTAATGAACTTCTCTGTATCATTAAAATAATTACTGACTTCCCAAAAGTTTCATCCAAAAAAAAACATGTATGTCCTCCAGAGAATCTGTGCTGTGGTTTGATGTTTCACCAGCTGACACACTATCAGTCTCCGAATCGTAATCCATGTCCTCAGCCTCACCTGTTACCTGGCTACTGGGAATCTCCTCCACACTCTCTGTGTTCCCTTCAGTAGGCCTACCTCCGCCCTCACACTCTGTCCCTCCCCACTGAACACACCCCCAGTCCCTGCCGGGCTGCTGGACACAGCCGCCCGCTCATCCTCAGGTGTTTCTGCAAGCTCTGCCCCCGGCTCCGAGGTCATAGGCCAGTGGTGCCCAACTCCAGGCCTCGAGGGCCATAGTGTCTGCAGGTATTTGTTGCAACCATGCACTACACCACCTGATTTAACTAATTCCTTTCCCTCCTTGGTCCAAGAGGTGAGCTCAGGTGGTGCAGTGCATGGTTGGAACAAATACCTGCGGACACTGCGGCCCTTGAGGCCTGGAGTTGGGCACCCCTGTCATAGGCTGAGAGCCTATTTCCTCATCTGCAGCCGATGGAGCGAGCAGGTTGTTCCTCTGACTGACTCCGTTCTCCTCTCCCCGCCTCGGCAACATTATCGGGGGGAGGGGGGGTGTTAGCATCTATGCGGGCATGCGAACTGCATATGGCTGACATCGCCAGACTTGAAACCTCTCCACTGCCCCGAACTAGCACACCCCATGTATCAGCCATCACCGTGTTTAACTCTGGAGGAAACCTCCAAACTCTGGGTCGCAGAGTCCAAAAACATAAACACCTGTCCCCCGAGGGATTTTACATGCTTTACCTTCACTTCTGTACAGCCAAGATTGGCGGTTTTGAAACCACTACTGGTGAATTTGCCAAACCTCCGCAGTTCATTTTCCAGCAGTTCACTGGAGATGAACGGCGGAACAGCTGACCATGTGATTCGGGTAGAGGGAACCGCCAATGGCGAAACAGTATCATCGATATCGCTGATGACCACACCCCTTTCAATCATCTCACTGACATGACGCTCCTCCTTCAAAAACCCCTCCACAGCCTTGGTCATCCTGGAAGCAAACAGTACATTGCCATGTCCAACGTGCTCTCCCTAGGGCCAACAAAACCTCCTGCACCGTCAAGCTGGACCCCGACGGGACTATCCCAATCCCGTGATGGATGGACGGAGGTGGCGTCTCGGAGGACGCCATCCCTCCAGGAAACAAACCCGACTAAACCACTGATCACTCTGTCAAAAGCATCGATAAGGTTTGCCTGATCATGCACATGGGACAAATGAAGAATAGAGGGGGAAATCCGAGAAGAAATACAGCAAACAATTCAAACTACACGCCAGTCTCACATTCACCACCCTCGCTCACGCTCACACACCCAACCTCCAAGCATGCAGTGCCGAGAGAGAGAGAGAGAGAGAGAGAGAGGGGGGGGGGGAGAGAGAGAGAGAGAGAGAGAGGGGGGGGGGGGGAGAGAGAGAGAGAGAGAGAGAGAGAGAGAGAGAGAGAGAGAGAGAGAGAGAGAGAGAGAGAGAGAGAGAGAGAGAGAGAGAGAGAGAGGAGCGATATGAACAAAGGGGAGTTCTAGACAAAACCTCACCTCTCCCTTTACTCTGGATCCTAGAGCAATGAACTTTCTTGTGAACCCCTCGTAGCTCAAACATGTTCAAGAACCACCATCTCTTTTCACTTTAATTTATTCCCAGTGTTAAACTATGTAAATTTATATATTAGCATGCCGGCTGGAAAATCACATCTGCTACAAAGCATGGTAGCAGAGATAGATTTTAATCTTAATGAAGTGGCTGCACCCTGTTTGTGCCTGAACCACTCATTAAATATTCTGTGTCATCACTGAGTTTACATGTTGACAACTAAGGATAGATATTTATTTAGGACACATTATGTAACATGTTTAAATAACCTCGACTTTTATAAGGCCCTTCCATTTTAGCAGTGACTGTAAACACACAAGATGACATCTTCAAACTAATATGTTGATCCAGCTTTATTGATCTATCAGACTTGATTACGGGCAAGACCGACAAGCGGGATGGTCTCATATTTTAACAGAACATCTTGCGTCCCAAGAGGATAAAACTCACCACTCTCCTCTGGACTTATCTATGGTTATTTATACCACGGGCCACTTTGACCCCTCACTTTCTATCCTTTTCTGAGACAAAGGAATGTTGAGGATTGCCCCATTCTTGAATAAAGATATATATGCATTTCGTTCATAACTTTCAGTGTCTGGATATTGAAATGTATGGTATTATATGTATCTATAATATGTCATGTTTTGATGCCTTTTGGCCATATACACTACATGGCCAAAAGTATGTGGACACGCCTTCTAATTAGTGAATTTATTGTGGGTCCGCCGGAGTGGTGTAAAGCACACCGCCATTGGACTCTGGGACAGTGGCAACGTGTTCTGTGGAGTGATGAATCACGCTCCTATCTGGCAGTCCAATAGACCAGTTTGGGTTTTGTGTACGCCAGGAGAACACCACCTGCCCAGATGCACAGTGCCAGCTATAAAGTTTGGTGGAGGAGGAATCATGGACTGGGGCTGTTTTTCATGGTTTGGGCTAGGCCCTTTGGTTCCAGTGAAGGGAAATCTTAATGCAACAGCACACAATGACGAACTGTGTGCTGCCAGCACTGTGGCAACAGTTTTGGGAAGGCCCTCTCCTGTTTCAGCATGACAATGCCCACATACACAAAGCGAGATCCATAAAGACATGGTTTGTTGAGTTTGTTGTGGAGGAACTTGACTGGCCTGCACAGAACCCTTATCTCAACCACATCCAACACATTTATGATGAATTGAAACACTGACTGAGCCAGGCCTTCTCCCCAACATTAGTGTCCACTTTCACTAATGCTCTTGTGGCTGAATGAGAGTGAATCCTCGCAGCTGTGTTCCAAAGTCTAGTGGAAAGCCTTCCCAGAAAAGTGGGGGCTGTTATTGTCAGGAAAATACTGGAATTGAACCCGGGCCTCTGGTGTGGCAGACCGGAACTGTACCCAAGTACAACTGGGAGGAAAAAAGAAGGGGGGGAGTTCGACAGTTCCTCATGGCATTCCACAGGGTTCACTGTTGGGGCTACTCCTGTTATTATTTACCTCATCCTTCTTGGCAACATCTTCCGGCAATGATATTGTAGCGAATTCGGGGGACAACGCAATCACAGGAACTGCCGCGGCCGGGAAGCAAACCCGTGTCGCCCGCACCGCAGGAGACATCGCTAACCGCTCGACTAAAGGGTCAGACCCGCCAGCCAGCAGCCAGTGTGTCTTCTTATCCATGCACGTTACAATATCCATTTCCACTGTTACACTGATGATACACAGCTTTATGTGTCCTCTAATGCCACTTCCACTCTCCCCTCCAGTACCCTCACTGCTTGTCTCCATGACATACAAATATGGATGACGGTAGTAAAACTGAGATACTCCTCATTGGCACTAAATCTACACACTCAACAACTAATATTTCTCTCCATTGCCAGAGCCACTATACCTGTCTCCATTCAGGCTACAAGCCTTGGTGTTATCCTAGATAGTACCCTTTCCTTCTCCATCAGTGAAACGTCTCGAGACTACACCCTGCTTTAACATAACATTCCATGGAAGTCTTAGTCACATCACGCAATACGATCCTGGTAGGCATCCCCAACAAACATATTCACCGACTTTAACTTCAACAGATTACTACACGTTCTAAGTCCACTGAACAGTTCTCTCCCCTGCTGATTATTAATATGCAAAGTGCTTCATAATGTATCCCCTGCTTATCTCAGATACCTCCTTCAGACTTACACTCCATCTCACTCCCTGCAGTCTTCACCAGCAGGTATATTGGCACTACCAGCCATCAATCTCGGCACAATGGGTGCCAGGACTTTCTCCTATGCTGCACCCAAACTCTGGAACTCCATTCCCCATCACATCTGCATACTGGACTCCACTACAGAATTCAAAACTGCTTTTAAAACCCACCTTTGTAAACTAGCTTACTTCACTGTAACCTGTAACAGCATTAACTGCATCATCTTCATCTTGTTTTAACTCCCGCTGATGTATGCTCTATTGCTTATTGTGTGTTTTATTGTTGATTGCACTCATGTTTTTTACTGCTTTGTTGTTTATTGTAGTTGATGTAAGGTGACGTTGAGTGTCATGAAAGGCGTCTTTAAACGAAATGTGCTTATTTATTTATATTAAAAAAAACACTGATCCAATCATCGTCCTTCAAAAAAGAGCCATAAGAATTGTAAATAAAACCACTTACAGAGAACCAACAAACCCAATCTTTATCAAATTAAAGGCACTAAGAGTTAAATATTTGGTCAACTTCAAAACAGTTCAGATCATGTAAAGAGCAAAAAATCAATTGTTATCTGATAGTATCCAACCACAATTAAAAATTTAAAATTTTAAAATGTTTTAGTTGTTTTTTGTTAGTTTCGGCATGGGTTTCAATCCCAGTTTAACTCAGTAAGTAGTGCAAGGCACTTAGAAACACAACGTATGCACAAACGGAAATGAAGGCATTTATTCATGGCATTCTTTCCTTCACTTGTTTGTATTCCGTCTCTTTTATATTTGATTCTACTCCTCTTTATTTTCTCTGTCTTCTTCTTCGTCCCAGAAGCACCCAATATTGCTTTACATACGCTACACACAACACCGACAGTCACTCAGGGTCGATTATGACTGTCCTCCTTCTAGGTCCTTGTGGGTTCTCAGGTGGGCGTAAAGGCCAGTCCTGAAGCCTCATATTTTGGGGCAACGTGGGCAAGGGTGTGAAGAAGTGACTGAGGATGTGGTGTGGGCCTTTCTGGTAACTCGCTCCAAGTCTGCGCTTGTTTTCAGCAGCACAGTTGAAGTGCCCAACACCCTAACAGACGGCCGTTTCGAGTCTGGCGTTGTCTACAGAGATGGATGGGGGCAGAGCGGGCACATTTCTGTTGGGTGGGGGTTGGTAGAGGATATGGATCTTCATTATGTTAATGGCCAAGGCCAAGCCGCTTGTACGCCTTTGCAAAGGCGTCCAGCATGCGCTGTAATTCCTCTTCTACGAGGGACACTAAGGCGTTGTCATCAGCGTACAGCAGCTCAATGACGGATGTGGCGGCGGTTTTACCTTTAGCCCTGAATTTGGTAATGTTCGGAAGATTCCCATCAGTTCTGTACATGATTTCAACTCCCTGAGGCAGATTGGGACCTGTGAGGTAGAGGATGGTGGCAATGAAGACAGAGAACAGTGTTGGGGCAGTGACACGGCTTTGTATAACTTCTGCGTGGACCTTGAAGGACTCTTGTCTCGTCTCCATAACTGCGGAGTACTCTTCATATTGTCATGTAGTAGTCATAGCACTGCGATATATTGGTCAGGGCAGCCTGTCTTCGACAGAACTGACCAGAGGGCCTGGTGGCTTACGCAATCAAAATCTTTGGTTAAGTCTACGAAGGCCATGTCCAATGGTTGATTCTGTCGCTGGGCTTTTTCTCGGAGTTGGCGAGCGGTAAAATCATGCCCGTGGTGCCGCTCAGGGATTCTGGCAGAATTCCCTCTGATATTGGGGGGAGTCTGTTGGCTAAGACCCTAGCCTTGGCTTTCCCTGTGGTGGAAAGCAGGGAAATGGTTCCCAGTGGTGGCTGGGACCGTATATCGCTTTAGCAGCATCGAAAACACTTCTGGTATCCCCAGCATCTGCAAGGTGTTGGGTCTCAAGGGCGTTCTTCGTCCACCGCTGGTTCTTTAACTCCCTGACCCGGCTTTGGAGGGCTGACTTTGCTCTTGCATCGGCAGCCCGTTTATTTTGGCAGATGCTGTCACTCTGCCAGATGATTAACGGCTTGCCTCTTCATGCTGATTAACCGTTGGATTTCCTGGTCATGCTCATCAAGCCAATCTTGGTGGCGCACACACACACACACACACACACACACACACACACACACACTCGTAAATACACATGATACACTTTCCGACGTGAAACGCACACACGGGAACCCACAAACATATATTCTCTGAGTATATACATGGAAATGTACACACAGACAGAGAAGTCAAACAGCAAACACTTCAGCACATGCACTCAGACGGTAATCAGAGGCACATTTACAGCCCCCCCCCCCCCCCCCCCCCGACACACACACACACATTACGGTCTTCTTCCAGAGTGGGTAGAATAATCAGCAGTAGGCTTGCAGGGATTCACTAAAACTGAAACGCTGATAACACAATAACGCAATCAAGGCTTGTTGTACTTTTTGTCTTTCCGCGTGTAATTTTCCGTGTGTCCCTGGGCCTGTAAACTTTGTGCGAATGCAGCTCAAATCAGTTCAGTATCTGGACTGCACCCACAATAACACACACACACACACACACACGTTCACACAAATACTGAGAGTATTTGTTTTGACGTCCGATTAACTGCAAGGGTGCTCTTGTCATCGTTCGGCGAGGCACGTCTCGAAGTGATAGTGTTTGTGTGGGCGTGAGGATTGAGTCGACACCAAAACTCTGCTCCAATATGTAAACTGCTCATCACACATGAGAAAGAATGAGACAGGCGGTGTTACACCATCACACTGCTACCGCGGCACGCGTTTAAAGGCACGCCGTCCGCATTTTGGGCTACATAGTGCGCAGGTATCCTGCGTGAACTGTCTTGTCAGGGGTAAAGTGTCACTCGGCTGATAAGAAACACACGAAAAGATGTGCGGGTGGCGTGGCGGTCTATTCCGCTGCCTACCGACACGGGGATCGCCGGTTCGAATCCCCGTGTTACCTCCGGCTTGGGCGGGCGTCCCTACAGACACAACTGCCGGATGAGGGTGTGTGTCCTGGTTGCTGCAGTAGCGCCTCCTCTGGTCGGTCGGGGGGGGGGGAGGGGGCTGGGGGGGATAGCGTGATCCTCCCACGCGCTACGTCCCCCTGGTGAAACTCCTCACTGTCAGGTGAAAAGAAGCGGCCGGTGACTTCGCACGTATGGGAGGAGGCAGGTGGTAGTCTGCAGCCCTCCCCGGATCGGCAGAGGGGGTGGAGCAGAGACCGGGATGGCTGGGAAGAGTGGGGTAATGGGCCAAGTACAACTGGGGAGAAAAAGGGGGGGAAAACCCACAAAAAATAAACCCTGGAAAGAGTGCGTGTAAGCGCAACATGAATTTCAGATAAGATAATGACGTGTTTTAACTTGTCCCGTTTGCCACTGGCCTTTGCAGTGCCATCGCTCAGCCACCGGGGCAACACACACACCGGTCAGTCTACCGATGCGTTCAGCTGTACAGTGTGAGCAGGGTGATGTCGTTAAGAACGAGATTACCCCACGTAAGACCAACGCAGGAATTAGCCCAATCTCAGGGCGGTCTGGGCCAGCTACAGCACAGAGTCCCTACAGAGCCGGCAGGGATCCACTGTCAGACTTCAGGACGCCTCGGCCGGGTGGCTGCTCGCTGTCACAGGACCCTAAATCCAGACACTAAAGCTGAAGCATTGGCACAGCTGCCCTTAATTTGCTAACATGGGTCTCCATGCTTGTGCACTGATGTAACCAAGCGTGTCACAGAAACAACATTGTACCAAGGTACCAAATCCCCCCCCCCCCCCCCCCCATCTTCACCATTCGGCAATTTGAGAGAAGAGGGGCTGAGGGATTTCCAGATTCGGAAATTATCAGAACAACGATGAAACATTTCCCACCCTTTGAGAATCGTTTGGGATTGCCACGTCTATCACCACTGCAGCTTTCCGTCCCTTGCCTGCCATCACAATGTCCAGTTAGTTGGCCGGTATCTGTTTGTCTGTCTGGATCTGAAGGTCCCATGGGACCTTAGCAGACCACCCTTTGTGGTGTCTTCCATCTGGATTGGGACGGTCCAACCCATACTCATGTTCTAGTATACAATCCCTGCAACTTGGTTGTGTCACTAAGTGTGTGCTGTTCCTGGTTGCATCATGTACCCTAATATTATGTGCCGGACTGTCAGAGGTTTCTTTACACGGTCCTGTTTGGTACGATAGACCAATTCCATCGATCTGGTGCCGAGGGCCTATTTTTGTGCTGCAGTGGTTCATGACTTAGTACTGTCCCTCAGGCCAGCCTTTTCCAACCGCTGGTAGGATTTTCCAGTGTCAGGCACCCCTAATATCTGCTGGTGGTACATCCAGTGGAGGGGTTTGGCTTGCCATGGGACCTCTTCTGCTTCTTCTTCTTCCCCAGCTTCCCTTATCTGCTGCTGTCTGAGGTGAACCGGGAGCCATTTTACTGATGTACACTTGGATGCTCCCTTTTTCATCCAGGACAGTGGTCCTGATGCTCACTAAATCCCTGTGCCCCCTCTTTCTGGCCAGCGCACAATCTCTGGGTGCCGGACTTTGGGTGGACTCCTCCATGCATTGTAAAGGAGATTCCTGGTCTTGATATCGGCGGCTTCCATATTCTCTCTTGGGCGGGCAGCTTATTTTACCGGCTGTGTATCTGATAACTGGCAGGGTAGGTGTGTTTATTGCTGGGATCTTGCTCTTTCCATGGAGCTGACACTTCAGGATCGGTCTTACTCTGTGGAGGTACTGGGATATTGCTGTCATCCTCGTCTCCTCCTCATGGGTCCCATGTGACTGTGAAAGGCACGGGTACACGTAGCCGTCCTGTTCATCTCCTCGTTCAGCCCCATCAGTCATAATTTTCATCCCTGTCTTTGTTATCATCCATCCACATTTCTCCAGTCTGAATGGCAGTCTGAAGGACATCCACTGTGTCACAAAACAACTCGTAACCCATGTAGTCATGTACTGCATAAATCTCTCAATACTCTTGAGTTATTTGTGACTGATATTTCTGTTCTTCTGTGAATCTAAAAACTACTAGCTAACTATTTTCTTTTTAATTAAGTACACAATGGATGTCACAGGGGAGGGTGGGATTTTACATACATACATACATACATACATACATACATACATACATACATACATACATACATACATACATACATACATACATACATACATACATACATATATACATGAAAGTCAGTAGGAGCAAGACGGAATACCTATGGATGAATGAGAGGGAGGACAGTGGAATGGTGAGGATGCAAGGAGTTGGGGTGATGAAGGCATATGCGTTTAAATACTTGGGGTCAACTGTCCAAAGTAACGGGGAGTGCAGAAGAGAGGTGAAGAAGAGGGTGCAGGCAGGGTGGAGTGGGTGGAGAAGAGTGTCAGGAGTGATGTGTGACAGAAGGGCACCAGCAAGAGTTAAAGGGAAGGTTTATAAGATGGTTGTGAGACCAGCTATGTTGTATGGTTTGGAGACAGTGGCACTGATGAAAAGACAGGAGGTGGAGCTGGAGGTGGCAGAGATGAAGATGATAAGATCTTCACTGGGAGTGACGAAGAAGGACAAGATTAGGAGCGAGCATATTAGAGGGACAGCTCAGGTTGGACGGTTTGGAGACAAAGCAAGAGAGGCAAGATTGAGACAGTTTGGACATGTGTGGAGGAGAGATGCTGGGTATACTGGGAGAAGGATGCTGAATATGGAGCTGCCAGGGAAGAGGAGAAGAGGAAGGCCAAAGAGGAGGTTTATGGATGTGGTGAGGGAGGACATGCAGGTGGCTGGTGTGACAGAGGAAGACGCAGAGGACAGGAAGAGATGGAAACGGATGTTTCGCTGTGGCGCCCCCTAACGGGAGCAGCCGAAAGTAGTAGTAGTAGTACATACATACATACATACATACACTACCGTTCAAAAGTTTGGGATCACCCAAACAATTTTGTGTTTTCCATGAAAAGTCACACTTATTCACCACCATATGTTGTGAAATGAATAGAAAATAGAGTCAAGACATTGACAAGGTTAGAAATAATGATTTGTATTTGAAATAAGATTTTTTTTACATCAAACTTTGCTTTCGTCAAAGAATCCTCCATTTGCAGCAATTACAGCATTGCAGACCTTTGGCATTCTAGCTGTTAATTTGTTGAGGTAATCTGGAGAAATTGCACCCCACGCTTCCAGAAGCAGCTCCCACAAGTTGGATTGGTTGGATGGGCACTTCTTTGAGCAGATTGAGTTTCTGGAGCATCACATTTGTGGGGTCAATTAAACGCTCAAAATGGCCAGAAAAAGAGAACTTTCATCTGAAACTCGACAGTCTATTCTTGTTCTTAGAAATGAAGGCTATTCCATGCGAGAAATTGCTAAGAAATTGAAGATTTCCTACACCGGTGTGTACTACTCCCTTCAGAGGACAGCACAAACAGGCTCTAACCAGAGTAGAAAAAGAAGTGGGAGGCCGCGTTGCACAACTGAGCAAGAAGATAAGTACATTAGAGTCTCTAGTTTGAGAAACAGACGCCTCACAGGTCCCCAACTGGCATCTTCATTAAATAGTACCTGTTAGAGCCTGTTTGTGCTGTTATTTCTAACCTTGTCAATGTCTTGACTCTATTTTCTATTCATTTCACAACATATGGTGGTGAATAAGTGTGACTTTTCATGGAAAACACAAAACTGTTTGGGTGATCCCAAACTTTTGAACGGTAGTGTATGGTGGTGAATAAGTGTGACTTTTCATGGAAAACACAAAACTGTTTGGGTGATCCCAAACTTTTGAACGGTAGTGTATGGTGGTGAATAAGTGTGACTTTTCATGGAAAACACGAAATTGTTTGGGTGATCCCAAAGTTTTGAACGGTAGTGTACATACATATAAATCAATTCTGCATTATCAAAATGGTCAGAAAGGGGGAACAGAACAAAAAGAGAACGTCTCTAGCAGTAGTCAAGTCAGAACAGACTCATAACGTCATGTTTACATATTAAAACACATCCTCTCGGCATCATTAATGAGTCTTAATGAGCCTGCGTGAGTTAGAGGCGCCATAAGATGAGAGGCTAAACATCTCATTTGGGTCCCCGGTGGGAAAGGCATTTCTGTGAGGAAGCGATGCATGGCGCGAGCCGGGGACAGAGGAGTGTAAACTGCGAGCCAGGTGGACTGCTGCAACAGAGTCTCTCTGTACACTTAAGAGACTCCCAGAAAAAACAGGGACAAGGCAGGGCGGTGTGGTGTTTTCCACGAGCCGTCACACAGATCAAATTTTCCAGTTTGGAGGGCCTGCTCAGTGCATTATATCACCCCGAAGCCCAAACAGCGTTAAACAGAAAACAATACACCGTATTGCTGGCAGCAGTGGATCCATCTCAGGCGGGCTGACTCAATAAAACAACTCTTGTATGTCAAAGCCCTTGTTCTATGTGGTGTGTATGTAGCACTGCATAGAAGTCTCTCTCTCTCTCTCGCTCGCTCGCTCGCTCTCGCTCTCTCTCTCTCTCAGGGATCAGGAATCAGAGACACTTTGTCGTTTCATTTCATGTACTTGCACACATGAAATGAAACGAAATGCCATTTCCCCCAGCGCACAGCAGTGCAACACAAAGACAAAAACACATCCAAAAACCGCACGGACTACAAGAACACACATATCCAAACGAACACATATACCTAAACAAAAAATCACTGTCCAAGGGAACGAACGCCAGCCAGAATGACCGTCAGAACTGCCGGTCTGCATGGGCTAGCAGTTAGCTTAGCCTGCCCCGTTTCTGTGTCCTGTCAGACCGCCTTCAGTGTTTCCACCTCGGGCGCAACTCCAGGCAGGGGCCGTGGTCCCTGGGCCCACCGGACAAAGCAGACCAAGCTCTCCCAGCCGATCCAGCACCAGCCCTCCCAAGCCAGATACCATCGACACACCTCCCCGCGCTCCACACGACGACACTAAACACACAGTCAAGGCCAGGTGGGGCCGCCAGACCACCCTCGGTGTTATCTGAACTGCCGGTCTGCATGGGCTAGCAGTTAGCTTAGCCTGCCCCGCTCCCATGTCCTGTCAGACCACCCTCACTGTAACCTCCTTGGGTGCAACTCCAGGCAGGGGCCGTGGTCCCTGGACCCACCGGACAAAGCAGACCAAGCTCTCCCAGCCGATCCAGCACCAGCCCTCCCAAGCCAGATACCATCGACACACCTCCCCGCGCTCCACACGACAACACTAAACACACAGTCAAGGCCAGGTGGGGCCGCCAGACCACCCTCGGTGTTATCTGAACTGCCGGTCTGCATGGGCTAGCAGTTAGCTTAGCCTGCCCCGCTTCCGTGTCCTGTCAGACCGCCCTCGGTGTAACCTCCTTGGGTGCAGCTCCAGGCAGGGCCATGGTCCCTGGGCCCACCGGATGAAGCTCTCCCAGCCATCAAACAAAGACAAAACTTACATGCCGACATGGACAACGACACTGCACGGACGGTACTGAATTCACGCCGCCATCTTCTCACACAGTAGTGGGTGAGGCCGCTGCGAACGTAAATTCGCGCCGCCATCTTCAATGACACTACATTGACAGACTCTCTCTCTCTCTCGGTCTCTCTCCCTCTCTAGCTATCTCCCTTGCAGAATGCCCCAGCACACACCAGTATTGTCATGCTTCCAGATGCCCGTACGCGGGGTGAAGTGAGTATTAGGACTGAAGGCACTTTCTCCTTTGGTAGCACTTCAAAAAGCTGGAGAGGAAATGTGCTCTGCCGAGAGATATGAACAGCAAAGGAGGAGGGGGTGCAGCAGATGCAGATAAAGAAGGGGAGACAGAAAGAAAGAGAGACGACGAGGCTCAGTAAGGAGACAGATTGATAATAAGAGTGAAGAAGAGGGAACAAATTGGGGGTGGAGGGGTGAAGGAGGGACAGGGTGAGAACAAGAGATTAGGACAGAACAAAGCAGGGGAACCAAACAGACGGAGGCAGACGCACTGAGCACCATGCCCTGCTGCAGGACCACTGATGGTGATGCACATCAAGGACCCCACTTTTGGTGTGCACTGATCCCAGAGAGAGAGAGAGAGAGAGGGGGGGGGGAGGGAGAGAGCATGAGGGGGAGAGAGAGAGTGCAAGCAAGAGAGGGAGAAAGAGAGAGAGAGAGAGAGGGGGAGGGGGAGAGAGCGAGGCAGGGAGACAGAGCGAGAACGAGAGAGAGAGAGTATAAGCACAGCTCTATAAAAAAGAAAGCTGTTAAACTACAGAGGTGACTTTGTTGGCAGACAGAAAGAGAGACAGAAAGACAGACAGAGAGACAGAGAGGAAGAGAGACGGAGAATTGAATTTGAATTTTAAAGCAAGTCTTCATTTAACAAAAATGAACAAAAACAGACGTGAACTCTGTCTAAACATAAACAATACTTGTCCAAGTACAAACACTCAATAAGCATCTTTTAACTAGCCCAAAAAAACAATCATCCAACAACGACTCCAAACAGAGAGACAGAGACAGAGGACAAGAGACAAAAAGATGGAGAGACAGAACAAAACAGAAAGAAAGAGAGGAAGACAGACAGAGAGACAAAGAGACAGAGAGACAGGGGAAGATAGACAGAGAGACAGTGAGACACAGAGAGACAGAGACACAGAGAGACAGGGGAAGATAGACAGAGAGACAGTGAGACACAGAGAGACAGAGACACAGAGAGACAGGGGAAGATAGACAGAGAGACGGAGACACAGAGAGGAAGAGAGACAGGGAAGACAGACAGAGAGACAGTGAGAGACAGTGAGAGACAGAGACACAGAGAGAAGGGGGACAGAGAGACAGTGAGAGACAGAGACACAGAGAGACAGAGAGACAGGGGAAGACAGACAGAGAGACAGAGACACAAAGAGACAGGGGAAGATAGACAGAGAGACGGAGACACAGAGAGGAAGAGAGACAGGGAAGACAGACAGAGAGACAGTGAGAGACAGAGACACAGAGAGGAAGAGAGACAGAGAGACAGACAGAGAGACAGTGAGAGACAGTGAGAGACAGAGACACAGAGACACAGAGAGACATAGAGACAGGGAAGACAGACAGAGAGACAGAGACACAGAGACACAGAGAGGAAGAGAGACAGAGAGACAGGGGAAAACAGATAGAGAGACAGAGAGACAGACACAGAGAGGAAGATATGACAGAGACAGGGGAAAACAGACAGAGAGACAGACACAGAGAGGAAGAGAGACAGAGAGACAGTGAGAGACAGACAGAGAGACAGTGAGAGACAGACAGTGAGACAGTGAGACAGGGACACAGAGAGGAAGAGAGACAGAGAGACAGGGGAAGACAGACAGAGAGGAAGAGAGACAGAGACACAGAGAGGAAGAGAGACAGAGAGACAGGGGAAAACAGACAGAGAGACAGACACAGAGAGGAAGAGAGACAGAGAGACAGTGAGAGACAGACAGAGAGACAGTGAGACAGGGACACAGAGAGGGAGAGAGACAGAGAGACAGGGGAAAACAGATAGAGAGACAGAGAGACAGACACAGAGAGGAAGAGAGACAGAGAGACAGTGAGAGACAGACAGAGAGACAGTGAGACAGGGACACAGAGAGGGAGAGAGACAGAGAGACAGGGGGAAACAGATAGAGAGACAGAGAGACAGACACAGAGAGGAAGAGAGACAGAGAGACAGGGGAAAACAGACAGAGAGACAGAGAGACAGGGACACAGAGAGGAAGAGAGACAGAGAGACAGTGAGAGACAGACAGAGAGACAGTGAGAGACAGGGGAAAACAGACGGAGAGACGGAGCCACAGAGAGGAAGCGAGACAGAGAGACAGGGAAGACAGACAGAGAGACAGAGAGACAGAGACACAGAGAGGAAGCGAGACAGAGAGACAGGGAAGACAGACAGAGAGACAGAGACACAGAGACACATAGACACAGAGAGGAAGAGAGACAGAGAGACAGGGGAAAACAGATAGAGAGACAGAGAGACAGGGGAAAACAGACAGAGAGACAGACACAGAGAGGAAGAGAGACAAAGAGACAGGGGAAAACAGACAGAGGGACAGACACAGAGAGGAAGAGTGACAGAGAGACAGGGGAAAACAGACAGAGAGACAGACACAGAGAGGAAGAGAGACAGAGAGACAGTGAGAGACAGACAGAGAGATGGAGAGACAGGGACACAGAGAGGAAGAGAGACAGAGAGACAGGGGAAAACAGATAGAGAGACAGACACAGAGAGGAAGAGAGACAGAGAGACAGTGAGAGACAGACAGAGAGACGGAGAGACAGGGACACAGAGAGGAAGAGAGACAGAGAGACAGGGGAAAACAGACAGAGAGACAGACACAGAGAGGAAGAGAGACAGAGAGACAGGGGAAAACAGACAGAGAGACAGACACAGAGAGGAAGAGAAACAGAGAGACAGTGAGAGACAGACAGAGAGACAGTGAGACAGGGACACAGAGAGGAAGAGAGACAGAGAGACAGGGGAAAACACACAGAGAGACAGAGAGACAGGGAGACAGAGAGGAAGAGAGACAGAGAGAGACAGACAGAGAGACAGTGAGAGACAGGGGAAAACAGACGGAGAGACGGAGACACAGAGAAGAAGAGAGACAGACAGAGAGACAGAGAGAGACAGGGACACAGAGAGGAAGCGAGACAGAGAGACAGGGGAGACAGACAGAGAGACAGTGAGAGACAGTGAGAGACAGACAGAGAGACAGAGAGACAGAGAGACAGGGGAAAACAGACAGAGAGACAGTGAGAGACAGAGACACAGAGAGAAAGCGAGACAGAGAGACAGGGAAGACAGACAGAGACACAGAGACACAGAGAGGAAGAGAGACAGAGAGACAGGGGAAAACAGACAGAGAGACAGACACAGAGAGGAAGAGAGACAGAGAGAGAGGGGAAAACAGACAGAGAGACAGACACAGAGAGGAAGAGAGACAGAGAGACAGGGGAAAACAGACAGAGAGACAGACACAGAGAGGAAGAGAGACAGAGAGAGAGGAGAAAACAGACAGAGAGACAGAGAGACAGGGACACAGAGAGGAAGAGAGACAGACAGAGAGACAGAGAGACAGTGAGAGACAGGGGAAAACAGACGGAGAGACGGAGACACAGAGAGGAAGAGAGACAGACAGAGAGACAGAGAGACAGAGACAGAGAGGAAGAGAGACAGAGAGACAGGGGAAAACAGACAGTGAGACAGAGAGAGACAGGGACACAGAGAGGAAGTGAGACAGAGAGACAGACAGGAAGTGAGAGATGAGAGGTGTTGAGGTGTTGTGTTAAGCAGGGTTCCTCTTTGCTGTTTGAGATCAAATTCAAGTTTCACATTCAAACGCTTTTACCAGCCGCCCTGTGTCCCCACGCCGACGATCAGCTGGCTCCCGCTGCACAGCCCGCGCTTCTGTGTGTGTGTGTGTGTGTGTTTGTGTGTTTGTGTGCATGTGTGCGTGTGTGTGTGTGTGTGTGTGTGTGTGTGTGTGTGTGCGTGTGTATATTATGTGTATAAAAAGATACCAAGTTGAATATATTTCTTTAACATTCTCAGCCAGTGCCTGTCTATATGTGTTTCTGTCTGCCTGTCTCTTCATGTCTGTCTGTCTCTTCATGTCTGTCTCTTCATGTCTGCCTGTCTCTTCATGTCTGTCTCTTCATGTCTGTCTGTCTCTTCATGTCTGTCTGGTCTCTTCATGTCTGTCTGGTCTCTTCATGTCTGTCTCTTCATGTCTGTCTGGTCTCTTCATGTCTGTCTGGTCTCTTCATGTCTGTCTCTTCATGTCTGTCTGTCTCTTCATGTCTGTCTGTCTCTTCATGTCTGTCTGGTCTCTTCATGTCTGTCTCTTCATGTCTGTCTGGTCTCTTCATGTCTGTCTCTTCATGTCTGCCTGTCTCTTCATGTCTGCCTCTTCATGTCTGTCTGTCTGTTCATGTCTGTCTGTCTCTTCATGTCTGTCTGTCTCTTCATGTCTGTCTCTTCATGTCTGTCTGGTCTCTTCATGTCTGTCTCTTCATGTCTGTCTGTCTCTTCATGTCTGCCTGTCTCTTCATGTCTGTCTGTCTCTTCATGTCTGCCTGTCTCTTCATGTCTGTCTCTTCATGTCTGTCTGTCTCTTCATGTCTGCCTGTCTCTTCATGTCTGTCTCTTCATGTCTGTCTCTTCATGTCTGTCTGTCTCTTCATGTCTGCCTGTCTCTTCATGTCTGCCTCTTCATGTCTGCCTGTCTCTTCATGTCTGTCTCTTCATGTCTGTCTGTCTCTTCATGTCTGCCTGTCTCTTCATGTCTGTCTGTCTCTTCATGTCTGCCTGTCTCTTCATGTCTGTCTGTCTCTTCATGTCTGCCTCTTCATGTCTGTCTGTCTGTTCATGTCTGTCTGTCTCTTCATGTGTGTCTCTTCATGTGTGTCTCTTCATGTCTGTCTGTCTCTTCATGTCTGCCTGTCTCTTCATGTCTGTCTGTCTCTTCATGTCTGTCTGTCTCTTCATGTCTGCCTGTCTCTTCATGTCTGTCTGTCTCTTCATGTCTGTCTGTCTCTTCATGTCTGCCTGTCTCTTCATGTCTGGTGAGAAGGGAAACATCGAGGGGCTCATTGGTAACACACACACAGTGGTGCTTGAAAGTTTGTGAACCCTTTACAAGTGTCTATATTTCTGCATAAATATGACCTAAAACATCATCAGATGCTCACACAAGTCCTAAAAGTAGATAAAGAGAACCCAATTAAACAAATGAGACAAAAATGTTACACTTGCTCATTTATTTAGTGAGCAAAATGATCCAATATTACGTATCTGTGAGTGGCAAAAGTATGTGAACCTTTGCTTTCAGTATCTGGTGTGACCCCCCCCCGGTGTGACCCCCCCCCTGGTGTGACCCCCCCCCTGCAGCAATAACTGCAACTAGACGTTTCTGGTAACTGTTGATCAGTCCTGCACACCCCGGCTTGGAGGCATTTTAGCCCATTCCTCCGTACGGGATGTTGGTGGGTTTCCTCACATGAGCTGGTCACACACACACACACACACACACACACACACACACACACACACACACACACACACACACACACACACACACACACACTCACACACACATACTCGCAAAACTATACTTGTGTGGCCCCCCTCATTGACTACATTCATTTCCTAGCCCTTAACCCTAACCTTAACCACGCAAACTACATGCCCAACCCTAACCCTTACCCTAACCTTACCCTTACCCTAACCTTACCCTAACCCTAATTCTGACCTTAATCCTAAAACCAAGTCCTGAACCCAAAATAGACCCTTTTACTTGTGGGACCCCATAAAATGGCCCCACACGGTAGGTGGTTTCTGGGTTTTCTACCCTAATGGGGACAGTTGCTCCCCATTAGGCTAGTTAAACATGGTACACGCCTAAATATTTTACACTAGCATTGTTTGTAGGGACATTATAAAAAAAAAAAACCACTGTAAAATATGTTGAAAACTTTGTTGCCATTGTGCTTGACTCTGTCTGACATAACATGTTATATTATAGTGATGAACTCTCTCACTGCTAGCTCGTGGAATATTCAGGGTCCTCCCTCTTAGGAGCAAAAAGCACAAACCCAGATATCCTGAGAAATATGAATGACCGAGACATCACTGTGCTGCCTGAAACATGGTGTCGTGCAGACGTGGATACTCACCGTCCCTCTGGCTATGGGGACACTTTACTGCCCTCGCTTAAGCAACAACAACATCAACAAAAGTAAAGCATGGCAGAGACTCAGGCGGCGTTATTATTTGTCACAGAGAAAGCTTAGCATCCCAACTAACTCAAAGTAAGAAAGGGCCAACACACATTTGGCTCAAGCTCAAAAAGGCAATATTTACTATGACAACGACCTGTACGTTTGTGCAGCGTACGTGCCCCCCGTGGAGTCACCATATTATGATGATAAATTATTTAGCAATCTCCACACACACACCAGCCATTCCCAGGCTCAGGGGAATGTGCGGTGGTGTGGGGATTTCAATGCCAGGGCAGGTTCAGAGCCAGACTGCATTGAGACTCAGGGAAATGGCCACATACTCAGGCAACCCTCTCTGTACTTTATCCCCGACACAACCCTGATAGTGTTGTAAACAAAAACGGGAATGAGTTAGTGCACCTCTGTCGAGCCGTAGGCCTGTAAATGCTTAATGGTAGGATCAGAGGGGACTCTTTAGCCCCGTTCGCTTACTGCTCAGCTCTTGGGACTAGTGTAGTCGACTATGCCATCACCGACACGGAGCCCTCCCTCATTAGTGCATTCACTGTCAGACCACAGACACCATTATCAGACCTCTGCCAGATAAATGTGTTCTTAAAACGAATTGGACAACCAAAGAACACCCAATCAATGCCCCGCAAACTGTTCAAATTAAGCCCAACATACAAAAGGGCTCCAAACAGCGTGGCTGAATTTACCAATGCAATTAGTTCTACAGAGAGCACTAACCTCATTAACACATTTATTCTAACACCATTCCAACCAAACTCAGAGGATACACACCTGGCAGTTAAACAAATTAATGAAATATTTAATAAATCAGCTATCAAAGCTAACCTGAAAAAAAAGTCAACAACGAGCAGAATTTGAGACCTCAGAAAGGAAAATGCTTTGATGAAGACTGCAGAAATGTAAGAAAGAAACTATGACAAATATCTAATCAAAAACACAATCAACCACAGAGAACTGAATTAAGACAAAAATACTGCGAGATACTCAAATAATATAAACAAACTTTAAAACGGAAAAAGCAAGATCACTATAACAAAACTCTCCGAGACACTGAAGAGTATTTAAGTGAAAATCAGTTCTGGAGAACGTGGAACATTTTGAATTCTAAACAATCCCAGGAACTGGCCACTCAAAATATTTTGAAAACAGCTACAAAGAAATACTGCCAGAAGACCTCTCATCTGAACAAAAACATATAAAAGAAAAGCTGTACATACTGGAATCAACTATAAAAAACGTCAGAACCCAATTGACTACCAAATGTCACTGGACGAACTAACAGAAAAACTCCAAAGTCTCAAACCAAAAAAAAAAAAAAGCCTGTGGCCCTGACAGCATCAGGACTGAAATGCTCAAACGCAGTTCTCTTGAGCTGCAGAAGGCCCTGCTTAAACTGTTAAACCTGGTTCTACGAGCTGGCTGCTTTCCTGACACCTGGAATAGGGGGCTTCTATCCCAATATATAAGAGTGGAGATAAATTTGATCCCAACAAGCACCAAGGCATCTGTGTGAGCAGTAACCTAGGGAAGGCTTTCTGCTGTATTCTTAATGCCCGAATACAGGCCTTCCTTACAGAACAGTGTCTTGAGCAAGAGTCAGATTGGCTTTCTACCAAATCACTGCACTACAGATCACATCTACACCCTACACACCCTAATTAATCAACATGTTCACCAAAAAAATAAAGGAAAATATTTGCATGCTTCATTGATTTTAAGAAAGCACTTGATTCTATCTGGCACGATTGCACTATAAAATCATCCAAAGTGGCATAGGGGGTAAAGTGTTTGACATAACCATATATTTGGAAATTAAGTGTGGAGTAAAACTTGGCGACAACAGAACAGAATACTTTGCTCAAGGGCGAGGGGTGAGATAGGGCTGCAGTTTGAGTCCAACCCTGTTCAACATTTACATCAATCAGTTAGCGGTGTTACTGGAACAATCTGCAGCTCCTGGCCTCATCCTAAACTACACAGAAGTTAAATTCTTGCTCTATGCAGATGACCTGGTGCTGCTGCCACCCATAGAACAGGGTCTATAGCAGCATCTGGATCTGCTAGAGAAATACTGTCAGAACTGGGCCCTGACAGTAAATTTAAAAAACACAAAAATTATGATCTTCCAGAAGAAGCCCAGTGGTCAGGAAAGTAGACACCTATTTACTCTAGGTAACACTGCCCTAGAACACACGTTAAACTATGATGACCTGGGACAGAACATCAGTGCCACAGGAAACTTTGGTCTGGCAGTGAATGCACTTAAAGAGAAAGTCCGAAGAGCTTTCTATGCAATAAAAAGACAACTATAAAACAGACGTCCCAAATAAAATCTGGTCCAAAATCTCTGACAGTGTCATCCTGCCCATTGCAATATATGGAAGTGAAGTATGGGGTCCACTCAGTCAGCAAGACTACACTACATGGGACAAAGATCAAATAGAAGCCCTGCATGCAGAATTCTGCCAAAAATTGCTAAATGTACAAAGAAAAATACCAACAAATGCATGCAGGGCAGAATGAGGCCGTTTCCCATTGATAATAAATATCCAAAACAGATCACTTAAATTCTGGATGCACCTTAAACCAAGTCCCCACCACACACTGCAGTTTAAATCATGTAAGATCCAGGAGCTAAGAAAGAGTCCCCTCAGCCAGCCGGTTCTGAGACTAACTGACCCCGTAATCCACTAACACAGATGAGTTTCAGACCAGCACTGCTAACCAACCACAGATTAGAGTAAACCACATCATCACACAATGCAACAACTCACATGTGGAACACTGGGGCATAGAAGCCAAATGACAACACAAATCAGGATGTTATGGGGCCCTAAAAAGAGAACACAGACTGGCTGACTGTCTGTCCACTGTCAGAGACAGTCAGCAGAGACACATCCTCACCAAGTACAGGCTCACCGACCACAGTCTAGCCACTGAAAAGGAAAGACACACAAAACATCTTGGCTACCAAAACAGCAAAGAATACTATGTGGTCCCTGTACGGCAGGTGAGGTGGAGACAGAGATGCACTTCCTGCTAAATTGTGAGAAATTCCAGAACATAAGAGAAAAACACCAGGAGACATTTGAAAACCAGATTCCAAATGTTCTCCTCCTGGATGAGAAAGAACAATGACTACTTATTTTAGGAGAGGGCCAAAGGTCACACCTTGCGGCACACTATGTGTCAAAATGCCATAGCCTAAGGGTCAGTAAGTGACCAAATCACTGTCAATTACTGTTCCAATTACTGTCAATTACTGTTCAATAATATTCTCTATTTCTACCAATTCTACCTATTCCTTTTTCCATTTATTTATGTAGTTAGTGAGTTAGTCAGGTTAATACTCTATTAACCTATTTCACTGTCACCTGCTTTGGCAACATTGTAATGTATGCAGTCATGCCAATAAAGCATTATTGAATTGAGTGAGTGAGAGAGAGAGAGAGAGAGAGAGAGAGAGAGAGAGAGAGAGAGAGAGAGAGAGAGAGAGAGAGAGAGAGAGAGAGAGAGAGAGAGAGTGAAAGTGAGAGAGAGTCTTTACGGTGTTAAGGGCCAGGACTCAGAACATTAGGGAGAATGCAGGGTGTTAAGAAAAGGGGGAAATGAACAGAAAGATCTGTGGACAAACAAGCAGAAAGCATAGCAGCTGAACCTAAGCAGGAAGGTAAAGAATAGAAGAAGAGGAGGAGATAAAATGTCTTTTTTCCCCCCCGAGGATAAATCTGATGGAGGCTGCAGGAAGGTGACACAGACGGGAGACTCCGAGAGATAAAGGAAGAGGAGAGGGAGGCAGGGAGGATGGTAGCAACAAAGGAGAGAAGGCGAGACCAATGGGGGGGGGGGAAGAAAGGATGGAGGGAAGAAATGAGCTTGTGGGAGGAGGGAGAGTGGCGGGAAAAAAGGAGGGATGAAGATGTCAGTAGCAAGGGAAGGGAGGAACAAAGGAAAGTGGGCAGAATAAAAGGGAAGAGGAGGAGACAGGGTAATAAAAGGGGGATGAATGTGGAACAAGAAAAAAGAGGGGATGGAGAAATGAAACCAGAGGAGGAGTGGGAGGGTGGGGGAGATTAAGGAAAAGCGAGAGAGAGAGAGAGAGAGAGAGAGAGAGAGAGAGAGAGAGAGAGAGAGAGAGAGAGAGAGAGAGAGAGAGAGAGAGAGAGAGAGAGAGAGAGAGTTTTGACTTTTCAAAGCAACTTTAATAAAATGTCACATCAGCTTTGAAACAATCATAAATCAGAGACAGACAGTTTACAAGATACAGATCTGAAAACTTGACGAAACATAATTCATCATCCATCACGGAACAGATGACATCATTATCACACCACTGACGTACAAACACAGCCATGCTCTCTTCATTAGTTTATGAAATGGAAAATTGATCAAAACTCTGGCTTTTACGAGAGAGGTGATCACAGGGACTAGTTCCTTCTATCTTGTTCTTTCTGCTGATATATGTTGACAGTTTAGCTTCGCCAGCAAGGAAGTTTAAAAGTTGCCACTTTGTTGCATTAATTTTCTTGTATCCTGCCCCGAAAATGCAGGAAGTGTTAGATCGCGCTTCATTAAATGAAGTAAACAAAACCATCTAAAACACCAACAAGTGCCCTGAGTCTTCTGCAGTCTAAAAGACAATGAAAAACACTTTCTACCAGCCCACAGAAAGGACATTCATTAGCAGCGGTGTGATTAATTACACAGATAAAAGAATTCACTGCAACAGCTCCGTGTAACATTCTCCTCTGTGACGCACCTGTTGGCTTGTTTACCAGGCAGTTTATAGAGGACTCTCCAAACTGGCTCCACTGTGCTGATGCCAAGTTTTCCCTCCAAACTGTATCTATTTTACCAGCCAACTTACTTTTATTCAAAACTTTAACATGAGAGTCTGGGTGGTTTGGGGATCGCCGGTTTGAATCCCCGTGTTCCCTCCAGCTTGGTCGGACCTCCCTACAGACACAATTGGCCTTCTCTGCGTGGGAAGCCTGATGTGGGTATGTGTCCTGGTCACTGCACTAGCGCCTCCCCTGGTCGGTCGGGGCGCCTGTTCAAGGGGGAGGATGAACTGGGGGGAATAGCGTGATCCTCCCACGCGCTACGTCCCCCTGGCAAAACTCCTCACTGTCAGGTGAAAAGAAGTGGCTGGCGACTCCACATGTATGGGAGGCGGCATGTGGTAGTCTGCAGCCCTCCCTGGATAGGCAGAGGCGGTGGAGCAGTGACCGGGACGGCTCGGAAGAGTGGGGTAATTGGCCGGATATAATTGGGGTGAAAAAGGGGGGGGAGGAGAGACTTTAACATGACATATGTAGATTGTTTTTCCATTCACTGGTCTTTCTCTGTTTGACATCCAACAATAAACCACGACAGCAGTCTAAATTTGGTAAGAGTCCCAAATCTGGAAAAGGGTCCTCCTCATCTGGAAACTTCTCTCCTTCCCAAAGCATTTTCAACAGTTCATTATCTGCTGTTGTTAATTTTGCAGTCAGCCATTTAAAACGATCCTCACATGGGGAACAGATTTCATCCCAATCAGTGCAGCCACAGCTTCAGTGTTCATAGATCCAGGTCCAGCTACATCCACTAACCATGTGAGAGTTGCAGCACCAGCAGAGCAGAGTGTGTGGTGGACGCCTGGTGTTCCACTGTCCTGCATGTCCACTCTGGATCCACCAATAAGAGGCTGCTCCAGGAACCAGTACAGCAAGACTGATGGCTCCAAACATCTCTTCATCATCTCATCTCTAAAAAGCCTCAAAAACTCCCTTATCAGGTGAAGAGGGCAGAGTAACCAGTACAGGGAGGCTGAGGGCTCCAAACATCTCTCTTTAAAAGCCTTAAAAACTCCCTTATTGGGTGAAGAGAGCAGAGTAACCAGTACAGGGGGGCTGAGGGCTCCAACATCTCTCTTTAAAAAGCCTTGAAAACTCTCTTATCAGGTGAAGAGGGCAGATTTAAAAACATAGAATCCATTAAAAACAAAGCAGTGTCAAGTCCTAGCTTATTCGTTCTTCTCAAAATGCTACTTGCAAACTCTTTCCACACCGGTTATTTAAACCCAGTCAGATATTTCTGTGCAAATTGGAGATGAAAAGTTGCCACTCTACTTGCTAATAGTACCAGGCCTTGCCCCCCACCCCCCACCCCCCATGCCCCAAGAAAACTCTTGAGGTACCCAATGCATCCATCCATCCATTCCGTTATCCAAACCGTTCATCCTGCTCTCAGGGTCGCGGGGATGCTGGAGCCTATCCAAGCAGTCACTGGGCGTTAGGCGGGGAGACACCCTGGACAGTCCGCCAGGCCATCACAGGGCCCCCAATGCACCTCATCCCCCCACCCCCCCCAAAAAAATCTACTAAAACTGCTTGTAAAAATGGTGGCTCCATACAAGCTAAATGATGCCATCGTGCTGATGCTACAAGATTACTGATGACTAGAGCTCTTCCTCTAAAAGACAGCTGAGGGAGCAGCCATTTCCACTTGTTTAGGCCTTCCCTTCACCTTCTCTAGCATGCCCTTCCAGGTTCTCTTAACCATCTCTTCACTACCAAGATAAACACCTAAATATCTGATGCCATCTTTTTTCCATTGGAAAACACCCCCCCACCCCCCCATTATAACTGGAAGACCACCAAACCAGTTTGCAACCGCTTTACTTTTTCTCCAGTTTACCTTTGCAGCAGAAATAAGACCAAAGACAAACACAATTTTGTCATCAATATTCATCTCAGATTGGTTTCTAATCATGACCATGACATCATCGGCATCAGCAGTGTGAAAACCTGGTAAAACCAGACCATCAATACAGCACCTCGTTTAGTGTAGCTAGGGTTCAATAGATAATGCATAGAGCATTCCAGATAGAGAGCAGCCCTATCTGACACATCTGTGTACTGTGAAGGGAACACTCAGCCCCCCATTTATCTTCAACACACTCTGAATGTCTCGCAAAGGAACCTCCCCCCTACTTCTCTCCCCTAAATTAGTCAGAATCTTCTTCAGACAAAACCTCTCCTGTTTACTAAGCTCTTCATATCCAACACTTTTTTTTCAATCTTCATAACCCAGGTCACAAAACATTCCACGTTAGAGAAGGAATATGTCGTTTGTCACAACTTTCATCAAGGAAATCATTAATCTCCTTTAACGAACATGACTGCTGATCATCTTGTCACACAATACCAGCAAACTGTGATAGGCTGTCATCGTTTCATAGTGTGACTCACCTGTTGCAGAGACCCGGCTCTGTCTCAGCTGTCTGACTGCCTCTCACTGCTTCTGTCTGTCCTCCGTCTCTGCATACATCCATGGCCCTGTGCTTCAGAATCTCTCAGATTTCAGTATTGCTACCCTGCTCAGTTGTTCCATTTCTCTTTATACCAGGTTGCGGCTCACTGGTTGCATTATGTCCCACTGCCTGTTGCCATGTCTGCGGGCTACCGCTCTCAGCGTTGCCTCCAGGATGTGGCTCACCTGAACTACTGCCCACCATATGCCCCCCTGTGCAGAAAGGGTGAACGTTTGTGGCCGACATCGCCACACTCCAAACATGTCATACTGCCAGAACTTGTATAGACAGTGTAGAAACTGTTGTGATAATTGACTTTGAATGACACTTCTAGATGTTGCAAAGAATCATATATATACATGAAGGCCTAAGTAGGCCTGAAGTAAGGTATTCAATATAGCATATAATGATGCTAAGTCTAATGTGTGCGTATGCATGTGTGCATCATGTCTGCATG
>NC_079227.1:35681359-35703222 GCF_029633865.1 Lampris incognitus | reverse complement strand
CATCGGCAGTTTACGAATGGATGGGTTCAAGATCTCCACAGCTTCAAGCCAACAGGCCGCGACAACAGGTAAGAGCTAGCTAGCTTTATCTAACTGCCTACCCTGACTAGCACAACAGCCTATTGCCGTAACCTGAAAGATTGAATCAATTATTGGTCTTTCGGACTTGGGCCGTTGTTAAGGGCAACGCGGCGCCGGGCGCCATCTTCCAAGGATCAGAGGCATTGTGACATCACGACAGAAAGACCGATTCATGGACTTGTACCCATGCCATTTGCATGGGCGTAACCAATTTCTTCCACCTTGAGGGGAAAAGTGGGCGGGGCAGGGGGGGGAAGCCTGACCCGTTGTGTGGACAGGTAAAATGGGCACCCTAAAAGCCTGCTGGTAGAAAATGTTGCACGGTGGAAACTATTTTCAGCCCCAAGTGGTCCAGTTGGAATTGTCCTTGTACACATATTTGTTGCAAAGCAACATTTTGGCAAAGCTGTTCTCACCAGCACTGCCCCGCCCCCCACCCCTCTCTCTCTCTCTCTCTCTCTCTCTCTCTCTCTCTCTCTCTCTCTCTCTCTCTCTCTCTCTCTCTCTCTCTCTCATCTTATTTTTTTATTTTTGGAGGAAATGAGTTTCATGCCCAGACCTGCACACTGACCCCGTTTAAATGCCTGCCTTAACTCATCGGGAGCCCTTGTAAGACCACTGCACACCGGAAGGTGTGTGTGTGTGTGTGTGTGCGTGTGTGTGTGTGTGTGTGTGTGTGTGTGTGTGTGTGTGTGCGTGCGTGCGTGCGTGTGTGTGTGTGTGTGTGTCCTAACACCGTTTTTTAAGTGTAAACATGCTGAGCTGGCACTGCACCAGCAGACACTCTGGAGTTGGCAATAGCCACTGCAATCTCCTCTCCCTCTCTCTCTCTCTCTCTCTCTCTCTCTCTCTCTCTCTCTCTCTCTCTCTCTCTCTCTCTCTCTCTCTCTCTTTCTCTCCCCAACACACACGCACACACACACACGCCAATAAACATCCCCACAGAGAGAAATACTTAAATTGTCATAAACACTTGCATTCTGTGGTTTTTGAAAACAGAAATAATCACACACTCTGTTGGACACAACTGCACATCTACACTTGCCTTCACACACACACACACACACACACACACGTGCCCTGTCTCCCTCATACAGCCCGTGTTAACCTGATTTATGCCACCAGTAACAAAGAGGTCTGCTGAGGCGTCACTTGTGTGTGTGTGTGTGTGTGTGTGTGTGTGTGTGTGTGTGTGTGTGTGTGTGTGTGTGTGCCACTGCAGAGTGTACACATCAAGGTGTAACATACTCATACGGCGCCATCTTTTATTCTAAGATATGACCCACTGATTCTAAGCAAGAACAGCCTTTAGTTTTCGAGTTTTATTCATTTATCTTTTTATTTTTTTTAGTTTTTTAGTTTTGAGGGGGGGGGTGCATCCCAGACATCTTTGAACCTTTACAGGCCACGCTACTGATGGCCCCAAAATCGCACACTGAAAGACCCAAAATCACAATTTAAGAGTCAAAATTAATCTAACATATATGTATTGGGATTGTTGAAAGACGCTAAAGGGAGAAAAGAATATATCATATCATATCATGCATATCATAGCATGCATATCATATATCATGCATATCATATGCATATCATATATCATGCAAATCATATCATATCATATATCATGCAAATCATATCATATATCATTCATATCATGCATATCATATCATGCAGATTGTATATCATGCATATCATTCATATCATATCATTCATATATTATGCATATCATATATCATGCATATCATATTATATGATATATTATGCATATCATATCGTATCATGCATATCATGCAGATCATATCATGCAGATCATATCATATCATGCATATTGTATCATGCATGTCATATATCATGCAAATCATATCATATATATCATGCAAATCATATATCATATCATGCATATTGTATGCATATCATTCATATATTATGCATATCATATATCATGCATATCATATTATATCATATATTATGCATATATCGTATCATGCATATCATGCAGATCATACCATGCAGATCATATCATATCATGCATATTGTATCATGCATGTCATATATCATGCAAATCATATCATATATATCATGCAAATCATATATCATATCATGCATATTGTATGCATATCATTCATATATTATGCATATCATATATCATGCATATCATATTATATCATATATTATGCATATATCGTATCATGCATATCATGCAGATCATACCATGCAGATCATATCATATCATGCATATTGTATCATGCATATCATATCATGCATGTCATATTATACCATATGTATATCATATCACGCAGATCACATCATGCACCCTGCTGGCTGCCTCAGTCACAGCATGGCGTCTCCTTGTTTTCATACCACCAACAGGTAGCATGTTCATGGCTTTCCCTTTGTATCAAAGGTTGTGAGTTTGAGTCCTCGTTGATGCTGAGTAAATGTGCTTTATTTGCTGTAACTCTCTTTTTCCTCTTACACAACCTCTGCCAACCCCATCCACGACTGCCCGCAGTCCTAGTTTAGATTTATGTTTTGTTGGTTTAAGTGTTTTATAGAATAGGTTAGAAGACTATTTTGTATTGTACACTTGCAGTGTACCACTTGGAGGTACATGCAAGTATTTACACGAAGTTACAAGTTTGGGTACACACGGGTTTTACATGGGTTTAATTTATGGTGTTGATCACATTAAGCGATGCAGGATTTTTGATGGGTTTCACATGTCATAGGTTTCACATGGGTATTCATATCAATTTCACATGGGTATTCACATCCATTTCACATGGGTACTTGTATGTGTTTCACATGGGTACTTGTATGTGTTTCACATGGGTACTTGCATGGGTTTCACATGGGTATTTGCATGGGTTTCACATTGGTATTTGCATGGGTTTCACATGGGTACTTGCATGGGTTTCACATGGGTATTTGCATGGGTTTCACATGGGTACTTGTATGAGTTTTACATGGGTACTTGCATGGGTTTCACATGGGTATTTGCATGGGTTTCACATGGGTACTTGTATGAGTTTTACATGGGTACTTGCATGGGTTTCACATTGGTATTTGCATGGGTTTCACATGGGCACTTGTATAAGTTTCACATGTGACCCTGCAGTTTCCCATATAACCCCATAGGTTTCACATGGGTACTTGCATGGGTTTCACATGGGTATTTGCATGGGTTTCACATGGGTACTTGTATGAGTTTTACATGGGTACTTGCATGGGTTTCACATGGGTATTTGCATGGGTTTCACATGGGTACTTGTATGAGTTTCACATGTGACCCTGCAGTTTCCCATATAACCCCATAGGTTTCACATGGGTATTCATATGGGTGTCATACAGTACACCGTGAAAATGTTTGCACATGAATCACATGTGCAAAATTACATGTGACCACATGTGAGTCATGTGGTTTTTATGTAAGGGCGTCAATTTAGCATGTGAGACATGTGATAATAATTCAAGCTGTTCCAAAAATGTGCTGTTATTAACAAAAATTGTAGAAGGAACTGCAAAAACCCATAACTTGGCCACTTGTCTGAGTGTGTGTGTGGCTGGTAGAACGTTGTGGATAATGAGTACCGTGATATCAAGAGAGGGGGAAGGCTGTTGTGTCATTGGACTGCATTTTTTAAAATGCAAACTTGGGGCAATGTCACACATCACCAGCGAGCCAGATAGTTAGTCATGAATTATTCAGCCACAGGTTCCTCGAACTATGGCTGAAGATCCAGAGTGTGTTGCTGGGTCTGTTTACACAACATTGCTAATGTAGTATTACTGCTTTTAAATGGCTAACCAGGGTCAAGCACTGCATTTATTTCTTCTTCTTTTGGGGGGAGGGGGGGTGCATGGCTGAATAGGTTTATGAACCCCTAATCTGACAGATATTAAGCTACTTAAGGGGATTAAACTGGGCCAAGTGTTTTTGAAACTTCTACAAACCCAGGACTTAAATTGGATGTATTTAGTCTCACCCTGGGATGCAGACTCATTAAAACATACTAGTGCTTCTTCTTTTCAGGGGGACCAACCACAAAGAGGCTAATTTTTTAACCCAGTTTTCCAAACTATCGGGTTTTGGGGCAGGGAACTCTGTGTAGGATACATGACGTCCTCTGGTGTAGGGTATGGATGGGGAGGGTGGGGGCTTGCTGGGATTATACACTGTTTTTTTGAAACACACCGATGATGACAACTTTCCATCCATCCATTATCCAAGCCGCTTATCCCAACCGAGGTCGCGGGGACACTGGAGTCTTTCCCAGCAGTCACTGGGCAGCAGGCGGGGAGACACCCTGGACAGGTGCCCGTCCATCACAGGGCCCACACATTCACACCTAGGGACAATTTAGCACGGCCGAGTCACCTGACCTACATGTCTTTGGACTGTGGGAGGAAACCGGAGCCCCCGGAGGAATCCCACGCAGACATGGGGAGAACATGCAAACTCCACACAGAGGACGACCCGGGACGACCCCCAAGGTTATACAACCCTGGGGCTCAAACCCAGGACCTTCTTGCTGTGAGGCAACTGCGCCACCATGCCGCCCTGATGCCAACTTTGATTGCCTTTTTTAAAATTCATACTCTTCCTTTTTCCAATTTCTCTCATTTGTTATTTTGCCTCCCATCTCTTTGTCCCTTCAGAGTTATTCAGTTTGCTCATTGTCTGGAATTTAATAATTCTCGTAGCACCCTGCCAAAATGACAAACTGAATATGAATTTCACTCACAAAGAAAATAAATTAGGCAGCTCTTACTAATTTTCCTCTTTGTTTTTTTTTCCCCCTGCCTGGGTTGCCAGATATGCAGAGTTTCAAGCAGCGTTTTGGCTAGCAGGCAGATAATCTTGTTAGGAACAATTAACTTGGTTGTATTGTTTGTTTCATGTAAACTCAATCCCTCACAAAGAAGGCTTCTAATAAGGCCTCTGGCACACACTAACCACCAGCTCTGACAAAATGTCCCCGGGCACCAGCACCGGAGAGCTGACGCCGGAGCACGAGGACTAAAACATCTACAACTTAGGTGGAGTGCTAACCCAAACATTTCGTCTGCATGAAAAGTGCACAAAACAAATCTCTCCTGCTAGCTTACCCTCTCATTCAACTGGTGTGGAGCTGTCTGCCACTAGAGTGGCTTTGGTTGGGGGCTTCATTATTGGTGTATTCTGTCAAAAGACTATAAGCTAGACCAAGTTTGCCATTCGGCTGACCTGCAAGAACATGGTGATAGTGCAGGTCAGTCTAAAGGACCCTATGGCAATGCTTGGGGGGATTGTTACTGCACCCCTTCCCCCTTCACAACTGAGACGCACAGTGGCCTAGTTGTTAGCACTGTCATCTCACAGCAAGAGGTCCTGGGTTCGAACACCGCGGTTGTCCAACCTTGGGGTCATCCCAGGTCGTCCTCTGTGTGGAGTTTGCATGTTCTCCCCGTGTCTGTGGTGGGTTTTTTCCCGGTGCTCCGGTTTCCCCCACCATCAAAAGACATGCATGTTAGGGTTAATACTCCTGTCTGTGCCCCTGAGCAAGGCATGGCAAGACGAACTGGAGTCGGGCCCCGGATGCTGCACGGAGGCTGCCTGCTGCTACTAGCTACACAGCTAGGATGGGTTAAATGCAGAGGAGAAGTTCCCCACGGGGATTAATGAAGTATCTCAAATCATCAACTTTTGCTGTATTTTTTATCGGGAAGTTGTCCCATTAAGGAATATTCACAGTGGGACAGGAGGGTCTGGCTCTGTTTGTCCTTGGACGTTAATTGTGCTTGTGTGGCTTATAGCCGTAACTTGTTGGTGTTCGAAAGTGTGTTTGACTTATTTCCTCTTCTTTTTTGTTGCAGATGTGAAATTACACAGAAAGTAAAAAAGAAAAAGTCTTTTTTTTTCACTCTGTCCCTCCGTTGACATCAGGAAATGCTTTCATTCATGGCATTCACTCAGTCGCCGCTTCCCCGCAGCAGGGCCAGGCGGGGAACTCCGCGGCCAGGGCCGAACCAGCACCTTCAGAAAACGGGGCTTAAAAACGTTTTCCTTTATTTATCCAGAAAGCAGAAGGGGTGAAAAATGATTGCAGAAATATTCAGGGGAAGCTAAACTGGCAGCGTTCCCTATTAGCAAGCTACTTCTCTTTAGCAGGAATTATATATGCATGTAAGTGATCACTGTGGCTACAAGATGTGGCAAGATGGCCTGGAATGTCCCTTTCACCTGTGGTAGGAGAGCATTATACCGCAGAGGATCAGTGCAGGATTTGAGCAGTAGGAGCTGCTGGCATTGTTAAAATATACATGGTCGGGCGTCCGGGTAGCGTAGCGGTCTATTCCGTTGCCTACCAACACGCTTGGTCAGGCGTCCCTACGGGGGGGGGGGGGGGACTAGGGGGAATAGCGTGATCCTCCCACATGCTACGTCCCCCTGGTGAAACTCCTCACTGTCAGGTGAAAAGAAGCGGCTGGCGACTCCACATGTATGGGAGGAGGCATGTGGTAGTCTGCAGCCCTCCCCGGATCGGCAGAGGGGGGTAACTGGCCGGATACATCCATACATCCATCCATTATTGAAGCCGCTTATCCCTAACTGGGGATGCTGGAGCCTATCCCAGCAGTCATTGGGCGGCGGTTGCGGAGACACCCTGGACAGGTCGCCAGTCCATCACAGGGCACAGATGCAATGGCCGGATAAACTGTAGTCCGCTGACTTCCGGTTTCTACTGCAGCGGTCATACCAGTTTCCTGTTTGTTGGCGTGTGATATTGACAACGGCCTATTGTTCGCGATGCCTGCGAGATTTACCGTGGGTACTCATAATAGTTACTGTGGAGGTAACTTGACATGTACAACTGGAAACTTGTCACCCGTTTGCTGGTAGGTGCAGGCGAAAGTTTGTCGACAATTCTGTGCACGTCGTCGACATTTATCCGTGCTAAATCTTGCAGGCATCGCGAACTGGTATGACCGCTGCAGTAGAAACCGGAAGTGGACTACAGTTACGCACAGAGTGGATTGGTTGTCAGCCGAGACGCGCGTGCAGTATTCGTTGAAAGCCCTTGTATTCAAGGGGTGTATAATTAAAATGCACACATAGGCTGTATGTTCAGCGATATACAAGTACAGCAAAAGGCAGCGTGGATACAATGTGAGTCTTGGTAGTATCTGTAAGGAGTATCTGTAAGGAGTATCTGTAAGGAGTATTTGTAAGGAGTATTTGTAAGGAGTATCTGTAAGGAGTATCTGTAAGGAGTATTTGTAAGGAGTATCTGTAAGGAGTATCTGTAAGGAGTATCTGTAAGGAGTATTTGTAAGGAGTATTTGTAAGGAGTATCTGTAAGGAGTATCTGTAAGGAGTATCTGTAAGGAGTATTTGTAAGTAAGGAGTATTTGTAAGGAGTATTTGTGAGGAGTATCTGTAAGGAGTATCCATAAGGAGTATCTGTAAGGAGTATCTGTAAGGAGTATCTGTAAGGAGTATTTGTAAGGAGTATTTGTGAGGAGTATCTGTAAGGAGTATCCGTAAGGAGTATCTGTAAGGAGTATCTGTAAGGAGTATTTGTGAGGAGTATCTGTAAGGAGTATCTGTAAGGAGTACTTGTAGGGAGCAGCTCGAGCTCGGTTCATTCTCGCTCCCCCGGGAGCATCTGACGCGCTCGCTTGAACAAATCATCCCGGGGCCTCCGTCTTTTAGGACTGCTAATAGTGAGTCTTCTTCACGGGACTGTGACTAATTCGGCGTGGCATCTGTCTAATAGGTGGTCTGGCTGCCGGCAGCCCAGAGCCAAATATATGTGAAGGCCCCGATACCTCAGGTGGCAGTAACTGGCTTTTTACAGCGCCGACTCTCCTCACCGACTGGGTTTGATTAACACCGCCGGTGACCTTGACCTCGGGCATTCTCACGTCTTCATCATTCTTGGTTAATTTCTAATGTAAGGCATGCAATAACTGGTTATAATCAAACCTACGGCCAGTAAAAAAAAAAAAAATTACTGTAACTCGTCGGATTTGCTGACATAATATAAAAAAACTGAACTTGTCGGCATATTTTCGACACCGATTCATCCTCTGATAAACCCTTACCACCCGGCAGAAGGTTCAGAGCCACACGGTGCAGGTTAAATAGCTAGATATGCATATGGCAGGGTCTTCGTTTGGGGTGTGGGGGCTATTTCATCTGCCCTGTGGTAAGTGGGCTAACAGGGGGGGGCAACTGATGACATCCCAATACCGCAAAAACTAAAACATTCTTCGGGAAATTTCTAGAACATAATGTAAACGTGTGTAAGTTAAGTGCAGATTATAGAGGATACGACAACGGAACATATATATGTTTTTCATTTCATGGGACCTTTGAGCCCTGTGATGGCAGATCTGATGCCTCTGCGTCGTGAACTCCATGCCGCTCTCCAAGCTCTAGTGTAACTGTGGAGGGTCAGCATCCAGGACAGCTTCACTGCTGCCAGTTCAGCACAAGGCCAGAGCAGACCCTTAACACTCCACAGTGAATCTGTGTGAGTTGGTGGGGGAAGGGGGGCGGCTAAAGACACACACACACACCATGCCACCCTATACTTTTGGGGACCCCTCACTGACTACATTCATTACCCAGCTATTAACCCTAACCCTATCCATCATAACTACATGCCTAACCTTAACCTTAACCTCATCCTATCTACTACTACTACTACTACTATCGGCTGCTCCCGTTAGGGGGCGCCACAGCGGATCATCCGTTTCCATCTCTTCCTGTCCTCTGCATCTTCATCTGTCACACCAGCCACCTGCATGTCCTCCCTCACCACATCCATAAAACCTCCTCTTTGGCCTTCCTCTTCTCCTCTTCCCTGGCAGCTCCATATTCAGCATCCTTCTCCCAGTATACCCAGCATCTCTCCTCCTCACATGTCCAAACCATCTCCATCTTGTCTCTCTTGCTTTGTCTCCAAACCGTCCAACCTGAGCTGTCCCTCTAATATACTCCTTCCTAATCCTGTCCTTCTTCATCACTCCCAATGAAAATCTTATCATCTTCAACTCTGCCACCTCCAGCTCCTCCTCCTGTCTTTTCATCAGTGCCACTGTCTCCAAACCATATAACATAGCTGGTCTCACTACCATCTTGTAAACCTTCCCTTTAACTCTTGCTGGTGCCCTTCTGTCGCACATCACTCCTGACACTTTTCTCCACCCACTCCACCCTGCCTGCACTCTCCTCTGCACCTCTCTCCTGCATTCCCCGTTACTTTGGACAGTTGACCCCAAATATTTAAACTCATCCACCTTCATCACCACTACTCCTTGCATCCTCACCATTCTGCTGTCCTCCCTCTCATTCACACATAGGTATTCCGTCTTGCTCCTACTGACTTTCATTCCTCTTCTCTCCAGTGCATACCTCCACCTCTCCAGGCTCTCCTCCACCTGCACCCTACTCTCACTACAGATCACAATGTCATCCACAAACATCATTGTCCACAGAGACTCCTGCCTGATCTCATCTGTCAACCTGTCCATCACCATTGCAAACCATTGCGTAACCTAATCCTTACTTTACCCTAATCCTAACCTTAACCCTTACCCTAACCCAATCCTAACCCTAACCCTAAATATATGTCCAACCTTAACCCTTACCCTAACCCAATCCTAACCCTAACCCTAACTACATGCCCAACCTTAGCCCTTACTCTAACCCTAACCTTAACCCTTACCCTAACCCTAACCTAATCCTAACCCTAACCCGAACCTTAACCTTAACCCTAACCTTAACTCTTACCCTAACCTAATCCTAACCCTAACCCTAACTACATGCCCAACCTTAACCCTTACCCTAACCCTAACCTTAACCCTTACCCTTACCCTAACCTAATCCTAACCTTAACCTTAACCCTAACCTTAACCCTTACCCTAACCTTATCCTAATCCTAATTCTAACCTTAACCCTAAAACCATGTCCTAACTCTAAAATACAGCCTCTTCCTCATGGGGACTCATGAAAAGTCCCCACGGGGTAGGTGCTTTCAGGTTTTTCTATCCTGATGGGGACCAACCTGGTACACACACACACACACACACACACACAAACACACACCTGTGGACCATCAAGCGCAGCCGCTGCCGCTCTGCGGTCCCCCCAGCAGCAGGCAGCCAGAGCAGGCTGTGCCACTGAAGTTGGGAATGCTTTCTGCATTCATAATCCGCTTTGTGCATGTCTACAGAGACTGACCCAGAGGACCGCTGAGGCCACATTTTGATGTGGACCTCTGCAACTGCTTGTGTTTGCTGCGCCCCTGGAATAATATGTGTGTTTTGCCCTGGCTGCTGGCACACCCCCAAACCACAGCCCGTGCAGTCCTCCCGCTCACTGAGAGTGGGATAGCTGAAGTGAATGCCACGAACACGTAACTGAGACTCGTCCCGTAGGCCTCATAGGCGTCATAGGCCAGTGAGTCAGCCCTGGAGGGCCTTTTGTATTGAATACGTGATTAAAAAGGCAAGGCAAGTCTATTTGTATAGCACCGTATCGTTGAAGAGGTCATTCAAAGTGCTTTATGAGCAAAAGATAGGGGGGGCATTATAAAAGCATAAAATAAGATAAATAAAAGTACAGACAAATTTATAAAAGTACAGATAAAAGGACAACCACCCTCACACCACTCATACTTACAGAAAAAAAAATCTTCAGTTATTAATTTGGTCGTATGCCATATGTCGTATACTGTTGTACATTGCACTGATTTTGAAGTGCTTCGGGACTACCTTGTGAGTTTCATCATCATCATCATCATCAGCCTCATCATCAGTTATGTAACCTATGGAGTTCATAGGAGCACAGCTGATGCCTCAACAAGTCTCGGGTGAGTCGTCAGTGTGTTTCAGTAGGGGGAGTACCCGTCTCCTCTACAGGTATGGGTGGTCGTTGGTCCACAGAGGAACTCATCCGCCCTTTGACAGGTTTTGTTTGTAGTCCTGCTGGGTGTCCACTCACCCTCCTCACAACAACCCAAGGGTTGAAGCTGGGGTACCGGTTGGGTTTAGTGGCCGACGACCCGACGGCTGCAGTTTAATGTCATACCTTGTGAGTTGGGCTATACAAATGAACTTGACTTTCTTTAGTCAGTTCTGTGTTACTAGGAGGAATGCTACATACATATATATACTTTGGTCCAGGCCTTATTAACCAATCAACAGTGGAGATAATGATGTGAAATAGAACACACGTCTAAATTATATCATCTCATGAGGTCTACTTTATGGAACGCTCTGATCTGGTTGGGATTTGATTCAAATGCCATAGTTGTGTAAGTCAGCCTGGGATTAACATACTAACATGCTCAGCCTGATCAACCTCTGAACACATCTAATGGAACGGCTGCTTGGAGCCGCAGAAAATGACCGATAATTACGTCCATCAAAAAATGACCCACAATGCTCACTGGCGAGGCCGTGACCAGGGCGGTCTTTTCCCCTCATTAGTCGTCATGGCGAACAAGTAGATTAGTAATGGTGGAAAGAACTCAGTTAAGTTAAGTTGAGGTAGTTTATTAAGTTTGGGGTTATTTTTAGGCCGTGGCTAAGTTTAGGGTTAAGGTTAGTTAGTGATAAAGTTTAAGGGTAGTTCGAGATTAAGTTTAGGGTTAGGCTTAGGTAGTAGTTAAATTTACGGTTAGGGTTAGTTGGTTATTCTTTTTAAGGTTGAGGTTAGCGATTAAGTTTAGGGTTATTCATTCTTCCATTATCCAAACCGCTTATCCTGCTTTCAGGGTCGCGGGGATGCTGGAGCCTATCCCAGCAGGCATTGGGTGGCAGGTGGGGAGACACCCTGGACAAGGCCGCCAGTCCATCACAGGGCCAAGGTTTACATTAGGTAGTGACTAAATTTAGGGTTAGGGTTAGTTGGTTATTCTTTTTAAGGTTGAGGTTAGCGATTGAGTTTAGGGTTATTCATTCTTCCATTATCCAAACCGCTTATCCTGCTCTCAGGGTCGCGGGGATGCTGGAGCCTATCCCAGCAGTCATTGGGCGGCAGGTGGGGAGACACCCTGGATAGGCCGCCAGTCCATCACAGGGTCGAGGTTTACATTAGGTAGTGACTAAATTTAGGGTTATGGTTAGTTCGTGATTAAGTTTGTGGTTAAAGTTAGGTAGTGATTAAGTTTAAGGTTAGTTAGTGATTAAGTTTATGGGCTGTAGTTTCCGGGTCATAACACAGTCAAAGGAGCTGACACTAGTTCACTGAATGAGGAGAATCAGCTCTGTGCATACCTGTAGTCCACTGACTTCCGGTCTCTACTGCAGCGGTCATACCAGTTTCCTGTTTGTTGGTGTGTGCTGTTGACAATGGCATATTTTTCGTGACGCCTGCAAGATTTATCATGGATAAATGTCAATGACATGCACAGAACTGTCGACGACCTTCCCCCTGCACCTACCAACAAACGGGTGAAAAGTTTCAAGTTGTCAAGTTATGGCCACAATTATGAGGATGAGGATACTCATCCCACAACACCCCAAGGAAAAGTCTAGAATGTCAGAATTTTTTTGAGTTTTCCCTCCCCGTCTGATGTCTCCTATGACGTGTTCCTTGAGGTTGACCAATAGGATGACAGAGTGCTTTCTGATGCACATATGTAAACATGGCAAAGACAAAGCGATTCTGCTGTTGCTGCTGTCAGGTGGAACCACAAAACCGAGGAAAGGTTCGTTTTGCAGTGGCAACAATACCCCTGCCTTTTTGAAGTTTCCTCGAGGGAGGACCATGACAGAGTCAGAAAAGATGGGTTAAATGTTGGCTCTGTAGCCATGATTGACAATTTATTGATCCTCCTCCCCGACAACCTATAAACTCCTGCAAGATGAGGGGTAGCATATGATGATTGGTCGGGGTCATACTTGTAATGTTGCCAGTCTCCTGGCCTAGAAACCACAAGACTTTATGGCACTATTGCCTAATCTGACATGCTGACCATCGTGAAAGACAAACATATTGTGTAGTCTGAGCCCGGCATTAGAAAAACGAGAGACAGCCACAGACAAAAGCAGATGAACGGTAGGGGGGAGTTAACAGAATTTCTCTTTCAAATCAAACATGACAAGACATGAGAGGAAAGTGCTGTTCTTGAAACTGCATTTACAACTTTTTTTTATTCAAAAGTTGCTTAACCATGTCATGTGATATGCTAATTCAGTACACTTTAACAAAACCCAGTCACTTGGGATGCACAAGCCAGTGCATTCTAAGTGCCAGTCCTAAGCCAGGATATGGAGAGGGATGCATCAGGGAGTACATCCGGCATAAAACCTTTGTCAACTCAAATATGTGTATCATAAATCAGATTTCTATACTGGATCGTCAAGGCCCGGGTTATCAGTGACTGCCATCAGTATTGTTGGCCAGCAGGGTGCCGGTGAAAACTATGCTACTGTTGGACAAAAGAGAAAGAGAGGGAGGAGGCATGTCCAGAGGCAGTGGGAGAGGAGGAAGGGTAGGAGTCTGGAGGTGAGAGTCGGAACTTTCAATGTTGGCCCTATGACTGGTAGAGGGAGAGAGCTGGCTGATATGATGGAGAGAAGAAAGGTAGCTACACTGTGTATGCAAGAAACCAGCTGGAAGTAGAACAAGGCCAGGAGTGTTGGAGGTGGGTTCAAACTCCTCTACTGTGGTGTGGATGGGAGGAAAAACGGGGTAGGGGTAATCCTGAAGGATGATTATATCAAGAGTGTGTTGGAGGCGAAGACAGTGTCAGAGTGATGAGTATAAAGCTGGAAATCAAAGGTGTGATGATGAATGTTGTCAGCGCATATGCCCCGCAAGTTGGGTGTGAGGTGGAAGAGAAAGAAGAATTCTGGAGTGAGTTGGATGAAGTGGTGGAGAGGGTACCCAAGGAGGAGAGAGTGGTGACTGGAGCGGACTTCAGTGGGCATGTTGGTGAAGGGAATGGAGGTGATGAGGAGGCGATGAGTAGGTATGGTGTCAAGGAGAGGAATGTGGAAGGACAGATGGTGGTGGATTTTACATTAAGGATGGAAATGGCTGTGTACGTATTTCAAGAAGAGGGCGGGATACAGGGTGACATATAAGAGAGGTGGAAGGTGCACACGGGTGGACTATATCTTATGCAGGAGGTGCAATCTGAAAGAGACTGGAGACTGCAAGGTGGTGACAGGAGAACGTAGCTAGGCAGCATCGGATGGTGGTCCGCAGGATGACTTTGGAGACCAAGAAGAGGAAGAGAGTGAAGGCAGAGCCAAGGATCAAATGGCGGAAGTTGAAGAAGGAAGACTGTTGTGTGGAGTTCAGGGAGGAGTTAAGACAGGCACTGGGTGGTAGTGAATAGCTATCAGATGGCTGGACAACTACTACAGAAATGGTGAGGGGGACAACTAGGAAGGTACTTGGTATGTCATCTGGACAGAGGAAGGAAAATAATGAGACTTGGTGGTGGAATGAGGAAATATAGGAAACAATATGGAGGAAGAGGTTCGTGAAGGAGAAGTGGGATAGTCGGAGAGATGGAGAAAGTAAAGAGGAGTACAAGGAGATGCAGTGTAAAGTGAAGACAGAGGTGGCAAAGGCAAAGGAAAAGGCGTATGGTGAGTTGTATGACAGGTTAGACATTAAGGAAGGAGAAAAAGACTTGTACCGATTGACTAGACAGAGGGGCCGAGCTGGAAAGGATGTGCTGCAGGTTAGGTTGAGGAAGGACAGAGATGGAAATGTGCTGACAAGCGAGGAGAGTGTGCTGAGAAGGAAGAAGGAGTACTTTGAGGGGAGAGGTGGTGATGATCAGCGAGCAGCAGTATGGTTTCATGCCATGAAAGAGCACCACAGATGTGATGTTTGCTTTGAGAATGTTGATGGAGAAGTATAGAGGAGGCCAGAAGGAGGTGCATTGTGTCTTTGTGGATTTAGAGAGAGGAGGTGTGGTATTGTACGAGGAAGTCGGGAGTGGCAGAGAAGTATGTAAGAGTGGTGCAGGATATGTATGAGGGCAGTGTGACAGTGGTGAGGTGTGTGATTGGAATGACAGATGGGTTCAAGGTGGAGGTGGGATTACATCAAGGATCGGGTCTGAGCCCTTTCTTGTTTGCACTGGTGATGGACAGGTTGATGGACGAGATAAGGCAGGAGTCTCCGTGGACTATGATGTTTGAGGATGACATTGTGATCTGTAGTGAGAGTAGGGAGCAGGTGGAGGAGAGCCTGGAGAGGTGGAGGTATGCACTGGAGAGAAGAGGAATGAAAGTCAGTAGGAGCAAGACGGAATACATATGCGTGAATGAGAGGGAGGACAGTGGAATGGTGAGGATGCAAGGAGTAGAAGTGGCAAAGGTGGATAAGTTTTTATTTGGGGTCAACTGTTCAAAGTAATGGGGAGTGTGGAAGAGAGGTGGAGAAGTGAGTGCAAGCAGGGTGGAGAGCAGTGTCAGGAGAGATTTGCAACAAAAGAGTCCTAACAAGAATGAAAAGGAAGGTTTACAAGATGACTGTGAGTCCAGCTATGCTATATGGTTTGGTTTGTAGATGGTGGCACTGACGAAACGACAAAAGGTGGGGCTGGAGGTGGAGGTGGCAGAGGTGATGCTAGGATTTTCTCCCCCTCCCCCCTTTTTCTTTGCAATTGTATCCGGCCAATTACCCCACTCTTTCGAGCCGTCCTGGTTGCTGCTCCACCCCCTCTGCCGATCCGGAGAGGGCTGCAGACTACCACATGCCTCCTCCAAAACATGTGGAGTCGCCAGCCAATTCTTTTCACCTGACAGTGAGGAGTTTCACCAGGGGGACGTAGCACGTTGGAGGATCACGCTATTCCCCCCGAACAGGCACCCGGACCGACCAGAGGAGGCGCTAGTGCAGCAACCAGGACACATACCCACCCACATCCGGCTTCCCACCCGCAGAAACGACCAATTGTGTCTGTAGGCACCGCCAACCAAGCCGGAGGCAACGAGGGGATTCGAACTACCGATCCCCGTGTTGGTAGGCAACGGAATAGACCACTACGCCAGCCGGACGCCCCCAGATGATTAGATTTTCATTTGGCGTGATGAAGAAGGACAGGAGTAGGACAGCCCAGGTTGGACGGTTTGGAGACAAAGCAAGAGAGACAAGACTGAGATGGTTTGGACATGTGTGGAGGAGAGATGCTGGGTATACTGGGAGAAGGAGGCTGAATATGGAGCTGCCAGGGAAGAGGAGAAGAGGAAGGCCAAAGAGGAGGTTTATGGATGTGGTGAGGGAGGACACGCAAGTGGCTGGCGTGACAGAGGAAGATGCTGAGGACAGGAAGAGATGGAAACGGATGAGCCGCTGTGGCGCCCCCTAATGGCAGCAGGCGAAATAAAAAGAAAACGGAAAAGTAAACTTTAACAACACATTTTAGTGGGACTACTACAAAAAAAACTGCAAATGAACATGTAATATCTAGGAATTGACATTATAGACACTACCACTGACAACCCCTGTAACACATTTGCCACAATTTCAAACACTGGCCATACGCAGTGCAGCCATTATACCAGGTTTTGACCTAGTCGCTTCTTTTTCATTGAAACATTCATGAAACATCCTTCTTAGCAAGACTGACAGAAGAGTGGTGCAGCATTAGAACAGGTTCAAATCTACATTTGACCAACAGCACAAAAACAAATCAAGTTTAAGGAGTAACCCAGTCAGAGCCACAGTGTCCCTACTTGTGTCTCGCATGTTCTCGTGGTCTTGGAAAATCCACACGTAATACAGAAAAGCCAGTCTAGAGGAACCAAACCGGGAGGATGGATTGAGATCAGATGCAGCATCGGGGGACCAAAAAAACCAGAGGGGGGCATTTGATTTAGGCAGGATAAGAAGGTAGAGGAAGTATGTATGTTTTCTGTGTGTATATTAAATAATTGAGTGTTGTGTCGAAGTAAACTACCCCTTCAAGGGAAGTGAGTCATCTAAAACTCGTGACGCCAAAGTCCCGGGTCCTCTGTAACCCGTTTGTCCAAAAGCTTTTGACATCGTGACAAGCAGAGGGGGTCCAAAGTTCAGAGGGCACATTCTGTCTGCCTGACCCCCCCTCCCCCTCCCCCACCCCCACACACAGGGTACTTAATAACACACGAAGGCGCTAGCAAACGTAAACTCGGACCCACAGAGACGCTTTAATTCACCGATGACGTCATACTCTTCTACACAAATTAGCTGCTGACGTCATACTCGTCTACACATCGGGTGCGGAAAAGCAAAACATCCTCAGCTCGTGCCCACAATGGCGTTGTTCGCGCACACGTTGTCACATCATTGTCCACCAGGGCACCGTAACACACACCGAGAGGCGGCCACGCACTTTACATCATATCGTCACGGAAACAGAAGAGCCAAGCTGACACAATGTAGCTCCAGCACAACAGCCAAGCCACCTTCGTACATGGCTGCACGAAGCCTCGGATGATGTGAGGTGACTTGCAGCCCGAGGCGACTAAAAAGAACATTCACAAGAGAATTGAGTCCATCTCTACTTCCTTAAAGTCACGTCTCTTCGTGGGACCCTCTCGCTCTCAGGCGGTTAACGAGGATTCACCAATGAAACAATAATTGGGAAAATTATAACAACTTACAGAATTCCCACCCCCTCGTTTTCACCTTTGACTTTTTCTTCTTACTATCTGCCATGAGGCGACAGCTTGTCGGGAAGATGAGGTAGGCTAATCGGATGACTGACTGGCTGATTGACTCTCTCTCTCCCTTTCTCCCTCTCTCTCTCTCTCTCTCTCTCTCTCTCTCTCTCTCTCTCTCTCTCTCTCTCTCTCTCTCTCTCTCTCTCTCTCTCTCTCTCTCTCTCTCTCCCTCTCTCTCTCTCCCTCTCTCTCTCTCTCTCTCTCTCTCTCCCTCTCTCTCTATCTCTCTCTCCCTCCCTCCCTCTCTCTCTCTCTCTCTCTCTCTCTCTCTCTCTCTCTCTCTCTCTCTCTCTCTCTCTCTCTCTCTCTCTCTCTCTCTCTCTCTCTCTCCGTAATCCTAGACATATTGCGAGGTAACTCGCTTTCAGCGAGTCTACGTCCACCGGGGGATTTAAAATAGACCACACAGAGAAGAAGAAGTAAAGCTCCGCCAAACAGAGGGTAGGCCCACTTGTTGAAAAAACCCTGCGTAGGGAGACTAAAGCAACAATATTCGGAACAAGTTTGACATTTTTTGTGTGTGTGGGGGGTGTCCCTTTTACGAAACGGACCCATTTGAAAAACCAAAGTTTCGACACAGTCCAACTCCAGTCAGAAACCCCCCACTGATCACATTTGGAAGTGGAGCTTAATGGTGCGAGGATGTGTTATGGAGGCAAGTCTGCAAGGTAGAGCAGGACTGCCCGTCCCGGACCCGCGTAGTAACAACACCAATAAAGACAGCAAAGATAGTAACCACATGAATAAAGAGAGGAATGAATAGTAACCACATGATTAAAGAGAGGAAAGAATAGTAACCACATGAATAAAGAGAGGAATGAATAGTAACCACATGATTCAAGAGGGGAAAGAATAGTAACCACATGACTAAAGAGGGGAAAGAATAGTAACCACATGAATAAAGAGAGGAATGAATAGTAACCACATGAATAAAGAGAGGAATGAATAGTAACCACATGAATAAAGAGAGGAATGAATAGTAACCACATGAATAAAGAGAGGAAAGAATAGTAACCACATGCATAAAGAGAGGAAAGAATAGTAACCACATGAATAAAAAGGGGAAAGAATAGTAACACATGATTAAAGAGGGGAAAGAATTGTAACCACATGATTAAAGAGGGGAAAGAATAGCAACCATATGAATAAAGAGGAGAAAGAATAGTAACCACATGAATAAAGAGGGGAAAGAATAGTAACCACATGAATAAAGAGAGGAAATAATAGTAACCGCATGATTAAAGAGGGGAAAGAATAGTAACCACATGAATAAAGAGAGGAATGAATAGTAACCACATGAATAAAGAGGGGAAAGAATAGTAACCACATGAATAAAGAGAGGAATGAATAGTAACCACATGAATAAAGAGGGGAAAGAATAGTAACCACATGAATAAAGAGGGGAAAGAATAGTAGCCACCTGATTAAAGAGGGGAAAGAATAGTAACCACATGAATAAAGACAGGAAATAATAGTAACCACATGAATAAAGAGAGGAAAGAATAGTAACCACATGAATAAAGAGGGGAAAGAATAGTAACCACATGAATAAAGAGAGGAAAGAGTAACCACATGAATAAAGAGGGGAAAGATAGTAACCACATGAATAAAGAGGGGAAAGAATAGTAACTATATGAATAAAGAAGGGAAAGATAGTAACCACTTGAATAAAGAGGGGAAAGATAGTAACCACATGAATAAAGACAAGAAAGAATAGTAACCACATGAATAAAGAGGGGAAAGAATAGTAACCACATGAATAAAGAGGGGAAAGAATAGTAACCACATGAATAAAGAGGGGAATGAATAGTAACCACATGAATAAAGAGAGGAATGAATAGTAACCACATGAATAAAGACAAGAAAGAATAGTAACCACATGAATAAAGACAAGAAAGAATAGTAACCACATGAATAAAGAGGGGAAAGAATAGTAACCACATGAATAAAGAGGGGAAAGAATAGTAACCACATGAATAAAGAGAGGAAATAATAGTAACCGCATGATTAAAGAGGGGAAAGAATAGTAACCACATGAATAAAGACAAGAAAGGATAGTAACCACATGAATAAAGACAAGAATAGTAACCACATGAATAAAGAGAGGAATGAATAGTAACCACATGAATAAAGACAAGAAAGAATAGTAACCACATGAATAAAAAGGGGAAAGAATAGTAACCACACCAATAAAGAGAGGAAAGAATAGTAACCACATGAATAAAGAGGGGAAAGAATAGTAACCACATGAATAAAAAGGGGAAAGAATAGTAACCACATGAATAAAGAGAGGAATGAATAGTAACCACATGAATAAAGAGGGGAAAGAATAGTAACTATATGAATAAAGAGGGGAAAGAATAGTAACTATATGAATAAAGAGGGGAAAGAATAGTAACTATATGAATAAAGAAGGGAAAGATAGTAACCACATGAATAAAGAGGGGAAAGATAGTAACCACATGAATAAAGAGGGGAAAGATAGTAACCACATGAATAAAGAGGGGAAAGAATAGTAACCACATGAATAAAGACAGGAAATAATAGTAACCACATCAATAAAGAGGGGAAAAAATAGTAACCACATGAATAAAGAGGGGAAAGAATAGTAACCACATGAATAAAGAGGGGAAAAATAGTAACCACATGATTAAAGAGGGGAAAGAATAGTAACCACATGAATAAAGACAGGAAATAATAGTAACCACATGAATAAAGAGGGGAAAAAATAGTAACCACATGAATAAAGAGGGGAAAGAATAGTAACCACATGAATAAATAGGGGAAAGAATAGTAACCACATGAATAAAGAGGGGAAAGAATAGTAACTATATGAATAAAGAGGGGAAAGAATAGTAACTATATGAATAAAGAAGGGAAAGATAGTAACCACATGAATAAAGAGGGGAAAGATAGTAACCACATGAATAAAGAGGGGAAAGAATAGTAACCACATGAATAAAGAGGGGAAAGAATAGTAACCACATGAATAAAGAGGGGAAAGAATAGTAACCACATGAATAAAGAGAGGAATGAATAGTAACCACATGAATAAAGACAAGAAAGAATAGTAACCACATGAATAAAGACAAGAAAGAATAGTAACCACATGAATAAAGAGAGGAATGAATAGTAACCACATGAATAAAGACAGGAAATAATAGTAACCACATGAATAAAGAGGGGAAAGAATAGTAACCAATTGAATAAAGAGGGGAAAGAATAGTAACCACATGAATAAAGAGGGGAAAGAATAGTAACCACATGAATAAAGAGGGGAAAGAATAGTAGCCACCTGATTAAAGAGGGGAAAGAATAGTAACCACATGAATAAAGACAGGAAATAATAGTAACCACATGAATAAAGAGAGGAAAGAATAGTAACCACATGAATAAAGAGAGGAAAGAATAGTAACCACATGAATAAAGAGGGGAAAGAATAGTAACCACATGAATAAAGAGAGGAAAGGGTAACCACATGAATAAAGAGGAGAAAGATAGTAACCACATGAATAAAGACAAGAAAGAATAGTAACCACATGAATAAAGACAAGAAAGAATAGTAACCACATGAATAAAGAGAGGAATGAATAGTAACCACATGAATAAAGACAAGAAAGAATAGTAACCACATGAATAAAGACAAGAAAGAATAGTAACCACATGAATAAAGAGGGGAAAGAATAGTAACCACATGAATAAAGAGGGGAAAGAATAGTAACCACATGAATAAAGAGAGGAATGAATAGTAACCACATGATTCAAGAGGGGAAAGAATAGTAACCACATGAATAAAGAGGGGAAAGAATAGTAACCACATGAATAAAGAGAGGAATGAATAGTAACCACATGAATAAAGAGAGGAATGAATAGTAACCACATGAATAAAGAGAGGAAAGAATAGTAACCACATGAATAAAGAGAGGAAAGAATAGTAACCACATGAATAAAAAGGGGAAAGAATAGTAACCACATGAATAAAGAGGGGAAAGAATAGTAACCACATGAATAAAGAGGGGAAAGAATAGTAACCACATGAATAAAGAGAGGAATGAATAGTAACCACATGAATAAAGAGGGGAAAGAATAGTAACCACATGAATAAAGAGAGGAAT
>NC_079227.1:35646359-35676359 GCF_029633865.1 Lampris incognitus | reverse complement strand
TACCCATATGATTTACTGATAATTTAACAAAAGGAAATTAAAAATACAAAAAGGAAAGCAAACCCCCCCCCCCCCAAACAAACCCTTTACTTCAGCTCGGAGTGGTAGCTGTAATGGCGGTACAAATTAAAGACATGAATCATCTTGAACAAAGAAGCGTTTCTGAAGTGTATGGGATTCTCACTATGTCTCAGGTATGTTTAAAATCAGATTATTTCACAAACAAGAAAAACGACTATCTATTATGAGTCGTATTTTTCTCGTCGTTCATTGTGTCATTTTAACATTCAATTACATAGAAGTTTACAAAATGGGTATTGGCTCAGATTAAATTATACCCATTTTATTTAGAAAGGCTGAGAAACATGCAAATTAGGACACGCGAGGCTATCCCTAACGCCAAACTTCTTTAATTAGTCAGCTTTAATTCCACCCTTTCTCTATCTGTGCTGAATTTAGTATAAAGGGTGACTCTGTAAACAGTCTCCATGAGTGGCCTTTTTAAACGACACTGAAACCTGCAGCATGCTATCTTTAGCACGACCCGTTAGCTAAATCTGCCCCCCCCCCCTAATTCCCCTGTCCTAAGCTTTTTAAAAGGTAAAGTAAAAGGAGGCTGGGGAACAGGACCACTCAAGTCCACTACAAAAGGCTAATCCTGGAAACAGATTTATAATTCAAGTCTCCCCGATCTTAATTCCCAGTTTGCTGGGCAATCTGTAGAGGCGGCGTGTGTAACCTCGGCTGTTTCCAGCAACAGTCACACGTCGTTTTGTGTGTGTGTGTGTGTGTGTGTGTGTGTTCTTTGTGTCTTTGTTTGGAACACAAGTGCCTCATTTTGGTGGTGTTGGAGAGACACGTTGCAAATCTGCAACAGATGAGTATCTCTAATACCTCGTTCACTGATGACATACTTTTTTTGGGCGGCCATCTTAAACCAGAACGACCGCGATTTCACTCCTATGTAGAATGACCGTGGGCGGTCAAAATGACCGCCGGTTTTTTCTGTCAAGATAAACACCCAGTTGAGAGATTGACGCATTATATATGCTAGTATGTCTGTTAAGGAACTAATTGACGCCATAATGAACACTTTAACAACGTCAATGCTATTTTTCAAGCAATTTAAAATGGCCGCCGTCCAGCGTCTGTAAATACTGCAGCGCCTCGGTGGGAGCCATGGCGCTTCTGTAGCGGCGTCTGTAGCCAGACATGTTGGACCGAATCACAAATCAAGTTTAGGCTATTTCTCTACGCTGGAGGGCGCTAGTGTGTTTCCAGGACAGAGCAACGAACTTCACGAAGGAAATGACGCCACCAACACGTCATAAATACGGACATGACGCACACGATGACGCGCAAATTACGAGCGGTCATTTTGACCGCCCATGGTCGTTTTAGATCTTATCATAACTTTTTTGTGGAATTGATCTAAAACTCGTTTTAGTGCAAATATATGCCATTTTAGGAGCATTCAGGGGGCGGCAGGTGTATGTTTTTTCCCCCCCACAAAGTTATTAAACTTTGAAAATCCAAAACTGTCCAAATGACGGCCTCGGTCGTTCGAAACTCTAGGCGCAAATTGGCCCTTTCTCTTCAGCTCTCATCTTTCTCGACAGTCGTGCTGTGCATAAGGAGCTGTATTTGTCACCGACAACTCAACATTGGTCAAAATGTAAAAGTGTTGGGTGGCCAGCTGAAGAAAGTTGTGTTGGTGAAAGTTTAGTCTGGCAGATTCACTTTGCTCTGTCGTTGAAACCTAGTCCGGCAACTCAGGTATTGCATTCAGCAGATTTAAGCTCACGTCTCCGAGTCTACCCGAACGTCCATCTGCTCCACCTAGTGGGGTCACAGGCACAGTAATTACATTTGTATTTGGTAATTTGATAACATAAACCAAATATAGTATAAATAAGTGTTTCTTGGCAACGTTGCTTGTAGCGAGTAGAATAAAAAGGTTTTTGTTGGAAGTTGCCATGCTGATCATATTGTGAGCAATGGTTGCACTGACTTTATTTTACAATCTGAAAACAAAGAGTTTTAAAAAGGGTAAATTGACCCCATTAAGATCAATTTAATCTGGAATTCTATTGCTTGATGAAGGGATTAGAGCTGCTGCCAGTAAAGGGGGTCTTAGCCCCTATACCACCGTGATCTTGCCTGTTTGTCCATCTGCTCTGCAGGATTACACTAAATCCTATTGAGTTCTTCTTCAGGGAGCGACAGCCAGGGCCAGTCGGCCTAAACTCATCATGAGAAACCACCACGTCACCTCAGATCTACCTTGGAGCAGGAATTCCCTCCAGGTGCAGCCTTAATCTGTGGTTTTCCTGGTCATCTACTTGGCAAATGGACGACGTGAATGCTGTGACCCCAGGCTAGCGGAAACACCTGGATGCTGAGTTTCACATCAGAGAGCTTGTTGTGCAACTAAATTGATGGTGATACAGAGCAAAAACTCACAACTGACACAAACTGATTTACTGAGCCGCCCATTGCATACAGTTTATAACGTTCAAAACTTTGAACAATCTTGGCAAAAATACTTTATCTTAAAGTGTAACCACATACAAAAAAAATAGTGTTTTTAATGGCTTCAATTGGCTTCTTTTTTTTGGGGGGGGGTTTCCCTCTTTTTTGTCTGCCCAATTGTACTTGGCCAATTACCCCACTCTCCCGAGCTGTTCCGGTCTCTGCTCCACCCCCTCTGCCGATCCGGGGAGGGCTGCAGACTACCACACGCCTCCTCCCATACATGTGGAGTCGCCAGCTACTTCTTTTCACCTGACAGTGAGGAGTTTCACCAGGGGGACGTCGCGCGTGGGAGGATCACGCTATTCCATCCAGTCCCCCCCCCCACCCGAACAAGCGCCCCGACCGACCACTAGTGGGTCCTTGACAGACCACTAGCACTAGTCCAGCGACCAGAACCATGTCCGGATTAACTCACCAGGGGGCCCCGGGGCACGCACGTCCATTGCCGCCCCCCCCCCACCCCATCAGAGAGGCTACGCAAAGAATACTAAATACTAATGCAAATACCCAACATGGTAGTCGACGCTATGCCAATCTGCATGGGATTCGGATGGCGACTACAAAGTACAACACAATTTTGAATCACAAAACAAACAGAGATGAGAATAGCAGCTCACAGCATCAGTAGAGACTAGCTTGGGGCCCTGCATCAGTAGAGACTAGCTTGGGGCCCTGCATCAGTAGAGACTAGCTTGGGGCCCTGCATCAGTAGAGACTAGTTTGGGGCCCTGCATCAATAGAGACTAGCTTGGGGCCCTGCATCAATAGAGACTAGTTTGGGGCCCTGCATCAGTAGAGACTAGCTTGGGGCCCTGCATCAGTAGAGACTAGCTTGGGGCCCTGCATCAGTAGAGACTAGCTTGGGGCGCTGCATCGCGACCCAGGGTTGGAACAAATGTCCCTTTGTAGGGTATGATTAGGGATCCCTACTATACGCGAACAAAATACCCCTGACATTTTGGGGCCCCTCGCGGTCCGGGGCCCCGGGGCACTCGCCTGGCATAACTGGTCCGTAATCCAGCCCGTAATCCATAGCACATGCCCACATCCGGCTTCCCACCCGCAGACACGGCCAGTTGTGTCTGAAGGGACGCCCGACATAGCCGGAGGGAACACGGGGATTCGAACTGGCGATCCCCCTGTTGGTAGACAACGGAATAGACCGCTATGCTACCCGGACTGTCATGTTAAAGTTTTGAATAAAAGTAAGTTGACTGGTACAATAGATACAGTTTGGAGGGAAAACTTGGCATCAGCAACAGTGGAGCCAGTTTGGAGAGTCCTCTATAAACTGCCTGTAAACAAGCCAACAGGTGCGTCACAGAGGAGAATGTTACACGGAGCTGTTGCAGTGAATTCTTTTATCTGCGCAATTAATCACACTGCTGCTAATGAATGTCCTTTCTGTGGGCTGGTAGAAAGTGTTTTTCATTGTCTTTTAGACTGCAGAAGACTCAGGGCACTTGTTGGTGTTTTAGATGGTTTTGTTTACTTCATTTAATGAAGCGTGATCTAACACTTCCTGCATTTTCGGGGCAGGATACAAGAAAATTAATGCAACAAAGTGGCAACTTTTAAACTTCCTTGCTGGCGAAGCTAAACTGTCAACATATATCAGCAGAAAGAACAAGATAGAAGGAACTAGTCCCTGTGATCACCTCTCTCGTAAAAGCCAGAGTTTTGATGAATTTTCCATTTCATAAACTAATGAAGAGAGCATGGCTGTGTTTGTACGTCAGTGGTGTGATAATGATGTCATCTGTTCCGTGATGGATGATGAATTATGTTTCGTCACGTTTTCAGATCTATATCTTGTAAACTGTCTGTCTCTGATTTATGATTGTTTCAAAGCTGATGTGAATCTGTGACATTTTATTAAAGTTGCTTTTAAAAGTCTCTCTCTCTCTCTCTCTCTCATGTGGAGTCACCAGCCGCTCCTTTTCACCTGACAGTGAGGAGTTTCACCAGGGGGACGTAGCGCGTGGGAGGATCACGCTATTCCCCCCAGTTCCTCCTCCCCCCCCCCCCCGAACAGGGGCCCCAACCGACCAGAGAAGGCGCTAATGCCACGACCACGACATATACTCACACCCTACTTCCCACCCACAGACACGGCCAATTGTGTCTGTAGGGACGCCCGACCAAGCCGGAGGTAACACGGGGATTCGAACTGGTGATCCCCGTGTTGGTAGACAACGGCTAGGATAGGTTTGGATATCTTCCGGTGTGGGAAGATGGCGGCGCGGACTCGCGTTTGCGGCGGCCTCACCCAGTGCCGAGGAGAAATGTTGTTGGTAGCATTTGCTGTAAATCTGCTAGCATGCTGGTTTGGGCGGGGGGGGGGGGGGAGTGATCCTGGGCAGACGTTAGCAAGAGCTAGCTATCTTCTGAAGATACAGTGCATCCGGAAAGCATTCACACCCCTTCACTTTCCCCACATTTTGTTGTTACTGCCTTATTCCAAAATGGATTAAATTCCTTTTTTTCTCATCAATCTACACACAACAACCCTTAATGCCAAAGCGAAAAAGGTTTTGTAGAAATTTTTGCAAATTTATTAAAAATAAAAAACTGAAATATTGCATGTACATAAGTATTCACACCCTTTACTCAGTACTTGGTTGAGGCACCCTTGACAGCGATTACAGCCTCAAGTCTTCTCGGGTATGAAGCTACAAGCTTGGCACACCTATATTTGGGGTATTTCTCCCATTCTTCTCTGCAGATCCTCTCGAGCTCTGTAAGGTTAGATGGGGAGCGTCGCTGCACAGCTATTTTCAGGTCTTTCCAGAGATGTTCAATGGGGTTCAAGTCTGGGCTCTGACTGGGCCACTCAAGGACATTCGCAGACTTGTCTCGAAGCCACTCCTTCGTTGTCTTGGCTGTGTGCTTAGGGTCGTTGTCGTGTTGAAAGGTAAACCTTCGCCCTAGTCTGAGGTCCTGAGCGCTCTGGAGCAGGTTTTCATCAAGGATCTCTCTGTACTTTGCTCCATTCATCTTTCCCTCGATCCTGACTAGTCTCCCAGTTCCTGCCGCTGAAGAACATCCCCACAGCACGATGCTGCCACCACCATGCTTCACTGTAGGGGTGGTATTAACAAGGTGATGAGAGGTGCCTGGTTTCCTCCAGACGTGACGTTTGGCATTCAGGCCAAAGAGTTCAATCTTGGTTTCATCACACCAGAGAATCTTGTTTCTCGTGGTCTGAGAGTCCTTTAGGTGCTTTCTGCCAAACTCCAAGCGGGCTGTCATGTGCCTTTTACTGAGCAGAGGCTTCCGTCTGGCCACTCTACCATAAAGGCCTGATTGGTGGAGTGCTGCAGAGATGGTTGTCCTTCTGGAAGGTTCTCCCATCTCCACAGAGGAACGCTGGAGCTCTGTCAGAGTGACCATCGGGTTCTTGGTTACCTCCCTGACCAAGGCCCTTCTCCTCCAGTTGCTCAGTTTGGCTGGGCGGCCAGCTCTAGAAAGAGTCTTGGTGGATCCAAACTTCTTCCATTTATGAATGATGGAGACCACTGTGCTCTTCGGGACCTTCAAAGCTGTAGAAATTTTTTTGTACCCTTCCCCAGATCTGTGCCTAGATACAATCCTGTCTCGGAGGTCCACCGACAATTCCTTTGACTTCATGGCTTGGTTTCTGCTCTGACATGCACTGTCAACAGTGGGAACTTATATAGACAGGTGTGTGCCTTTCCAAATCATGTCCAATCAGTTGAATTTACTAGAGGTGGACTCCAATCAAGATGTAGAAACATCTCAAGGATGATCAGTGGAAACAGGATGAACCTGAGCTCAATTTTGAGTGTCATAGCAAAGGGTGTGAATACTTATATTTCAGTTTTTTATTTTTAATAAATTTGCAAAAATTTCTACAAAACCTTTTTCACTTTGTCATTATGGGGTACTGTGTATAGATTGATGAGAAAAAAAGGGAATTTAATCCATTTTGTAATAAGGCTGTAACATAACAAAATGTGGGGAAAGTGAAGAGGTGTGAATACTTTCCGGATGCACTGTATACCGCAGAAGAGTCCACCCGCTCACTTCTGCCCAGCGGCCTCCTGAAGACACGAACAGATTGGTTTCCACTCGCTGTCAGTGTAGACGCCAGCTTTATAAGAACGCTCCTGATTGGCTGATGAGGAGCGGGCACATAGAAAACTAGACAAAGTGCGGTTCCAATCAATGACCCCCCCCTCCCTGTTTTCTTAATTACATTTTCAAACATATGTCATGATATATAAACTGAGAGAGAGTATTATGCTAGCAGATATAATAATAATAATAATAAACTTTATTTGTATCGCACCTGTCTGAACAGCGTTACAATGTGCCTTACACAACAGGATAAATAATGCACATAGTCAAGATAAAACAACAAAATACAATAAAAATACAAAATAACAAAACAAGGTAAAACACGGTCAGGATAACATCACAACAGCATAATTAAAACGTAGAGAATTAGAGACGACAAAAGGATTATGATAAAAAAATAAATAAATAACGCGATGAAAGAAAAATATTTTTAAAAAAAACTGACAGGAACACAGAAAAGGAAAAAGGTGTAAAATTAAACCTTATCCTTGAAGTATCCCTCATGCTCTGTGCTCTGAGGATGGTGACACACACACACACACACACACACACACACACACACACACACACACACACACACACACCCGATGGCATGGCTGAAAAATACGTGCAAAGTGAGCATAATAACAAATTGCTGTAACATAAAAACACAAAATGTTTTATTGTAAAATTAATTGTTTATCTAAAAAAGTAGTAGTAGTAGTTTATTTAAAATAGCAATTTAATAGAACCCGGGGAGTATGCTCCAATTATCGGGGCATCACACTGCTCAGCCTCCCTGGGAAAGTCTACTCTAGGGTGCTGGAAAGGAGGCTCCAACCGATTGTCGAACCGCAGATCCAGGAGGACCAGTGCGGATTCCGTCCTGGCCGTGGAACAACTGCCCAACTCTTCACCCTTGCAGAAGTGCTGAGGGAGGCGTGGGAGTTTGACCAGCCAGCCTACATGTGTTTTGTGGACTTGGAGAAGGCTTACGACCGTGTACCCCGGAGCACTCTGTGGGGGTACAGCGGGAGTATGGGGTACCGGGGCAGTTGCTACAATACATCCGGTCCTTGTTTAACAAAAGTGAGAGTTGTGTCCACATTCTCAGCACAAAGTCAAACACGTTTTCGGTGGGTGTCGGACTCCGCCAAGGTTGTCCCTTGTCTCCGATTCTGTTTGTGATATTCATGGACAGGATCTCAAGGTGCAGCCAAGGTGAGGAGTGTGTCCATTTTGGGAACTTCAGAATTTCACATCTGCTCTTCTTAGATGATGTGGTTTTGTTGGCTTCATCAGAACGTGACCTCCAGCGCGCACTGGGTTGGTTTGCAGCTGAGTGTGTAATGGCCGGGATGAGAGTCAGCACCTCTAAGTCTGAGGCCATGGTTCTCTACCGGGGAATGGTGGACTGCTCCCTCCGGGTTGGGGATGAGTTGTTGCCTCAAGTGAAGGAGTTCAAGTATCTCGGGGTCTTGTTCACGAGTAAGGGTAGGATGGAGCGGGAGATCGACAGGTGGATTGGTGCAGCATCAGCAGTAATGTGAACGTTGTACCGGACCGTTGTGGTGAAGAGGGAGCTGAGCCGGAAGGCAAAGCTCTTAATTTACCAGTCAATCTTCATTCCAGTCCTTACCTTTGGCCATAAGTTTTGGATAGAGATGGCGGATACAAACGGTTGAAGTGAGTTTCCTCCGTAGGGTGTCTGGGCTCAGCCTTAGAGATAGGGTGAGGAGCTTGGACAACCAGAGGGAGCTCGGAGTAGAGCCGCTGCTCCTTTGCGTCGAAAGGAGCCAGTTGAGGTGGTTCGGGCATCTGATTAGGATGCCTCCTGAGCGCCTTCCTTTGGAGGTTTTTCGGGCACGCCCGACTGGGAGGAGACCCCAGGGTAGACCCAGAACTTGCTGGAGGGACTACATGTCCAGTCTGGCCTGGGAACACCTTGGGATCCCCCAGGAGGAGCTGGAGGTCGTTGCTGGGGAGAGGGACGCCTGGAGTGCCCTAATAGCTTGCTGCCACCACGACCTGACCTCGGAGAAGCAGCTGATGGTTGAATGAATGAATGAATGAATGAATGAATGAAACTAAAGCGTGAACCAAAAATCTAATTTCACAGAAAGGTAACTCCATTTCATCCTTCTGCAGAGGAAATGCATGAAACTAAAGTTATTGAGGGTAGATGATATGTCATTGCTAGAAACGGAAGATGTGTAAAAAATATTGGTAGAGCTATACTTTGAAAACGTGTGCTATGTAGTTGTGTTCTGAACTGATGACGTTACGTTTCACGAAGAAAGACCAGAGGCCAGTGTAGTGAAACCAAAAAGGACAGACAGACAACAGGGCACCGGGATAACCCGAAGGGCGATTTAATGCAGGGGAGAAAAACAAACAAAACTGCCACGGGGGATAAAGACAGGTGAGTCTCAGGTGGGCGTTGTTGAGACGATGTGCTTCTGGCTACCAAGGTCCGAGTCCGTAGAGCAAGGGGTTGTCTGAGGAAGTCCGGGTCCGAGATCCAGGAAGTCAGTCCGAAAGGAGGGGTCCAGGTAGAGAGACACGGAGGGAGATCGCTGGAGAGGTCCGGGGAAAAACGTGAAGGTCGCTGGGGACGGGGGAGCCGTGGAAGTCGCGGAGGGAGAGTCGCAGGGTTCAGTACGTCGAAGCCCGGAGTGGTGTTCTGGGAGACTTCTTGTAGAGGGCTGCCTGATTGCCGCAGGTGCGCCTGATGGATGATGGCAAACACCTGGTGCAGTGCAGCGCTCGTCTCCTCAGAGCGCGAGCCGAGCGCTCGGATGTTTCCGGCACGTCCGAGCTGGGGGCGTGGCTCGAACGTGCCGGGGAGGCAGCTCGGGGCGGTGTAACCACAACAGATGATGGGTCGTGACAGCCCTGTGTGCATGCTGCATGCTGGAACTAACCCAAGGACCATTAGTTAATGAGTTACTGTGACGAGATCAAATCTCAAAATCTCTGCTGAGTGAGAAATGAACATCACATACAGCATGGGCGTGATGAGATAGCCTGTATTCCGATGGAAAAGGGGACCAATAAAGAATACGAACTCACAGGATTTATCTACAAATAACTGAAAAGCCGAAATCAAATGTCAAATTTGATCGATGTCTATCTAGACAATTAATATCGGCAGGAAAAACGGTGAAACGAGTTCCAGAAAGAAACGGGTCACACAAACGGAGAAAGCGGGACACGCAAACTGTGAGACACAGAGAGAGAGAGAGAGAGACAAAGACACAAAAGCAGACCACACAAGCGAACATAAAAGGGAATAGTGTATATTTATCGAGCTCAACCCGCCATCATTAAAGGTATGTGGCGCTGGAGCCCTTCCTAGTTCATTTGGCGGAGCAGATGTTAATGGCCTAACGGGGCCAGGCAGTAAGTGTTTAACGAGCTCTGGGAAAAAAATGATTTATTCAACACATCTGGGCCCATAAAACAGCACTCTCTGGACTCTGTCTTTTATAACCCCCGATCCTCCAAATAAAAATCACAATGGAGTCCCTCCTCACCCTGAAAATATACCATCAAACCGCCCCCGGCGTAGAGTCGTCTTGAACTTCCAAACCAAACATTTTACAAAACGATCTGCCTGCTGCAGCGAACTGATTAGCTTTATGAGATTCAAGAACGACTGCTATTGGGTCTTTACAGTAACGTAGAATATATTTACCAAACTATTAAAAAAGTCATTTCAGACTGACCGTTCAACCCGGTATCACGCCAAAGCGTGTAATCCACCCGCCAGTCCAACGTGTCAGTGTCACGGTTTGCCTCCACTCAGGCGTGAAAAGTACACATGCGGTGTATGAAGGTGCAGTGCCAGCAGGGGGAGATGATTAAGAGGTGAAGGCAGGTTAAGGTTAGGGTTAGGGTTGGGTTATGGTTAGGGTTGAGTTAGGGTTATGGTTGGATTAGGATTAGGATTATGGTTAGGGTTGGGTTATGGTTGGGTTAGGGTTATGGTTGGGTTATGGTTGGATTAGGATTAGGATTAGGATTATGGTTATGGTTGGGTTATGGTTGGGTTAGGGTTATGGTTAGGGTTGGGTCAGGGTTATGGTTAGGGTTGGGCTTTTGGAAAATGCTGTATGCTTCAATTCCTCCGTGGGCAGTTGCTGGCATTGAGTTAATCATCGCCCCCTGCTGGCACTGCACCTTCATACATGCATGTACTTTTCACGCCTGAGCGGAGGCAAACCATGACACTGACACGTTGGACCAGCGGGTGTATTACACGCTTTGGCGTGATACTGGGCTGGACCGTTAATGGTGAAGGCTCTTTCTACATCTTTTGGTTAGGGTATGGTCAGGGTAAGGGTTAGGATAAGGGTTTTACCTGCTCAGGTAGACAGTCCTGCAGAAAATTGGGCGGCACGGGGGCGCAGTGGTTAGCACAGTCACCTCACAGCAAGAAGGTCCTGGGTTCGAGCCCCGGGGTAGTCCAACCTTGGGGGTTGTCCCGGGTCGTCCTCTGTGTGGAGTTTGCATGTTCTCCCCGTATCTGCGTGGGTTTCCTCTGGATGCTCCGGTTTCCTCCCGCAGTCCAAAGACATGTAGGTCAGGTGAATCAGCCGTACTAAATTGACCCTAGGGGTGTGTGTGTGTGTGGGGGGGGGGCACAGATGGCCTGGCGGCCTGTCCAGGGTGTCTCCCCAATGACTGCTGGGATAGGCTCCATCATCCCCGCGACCCTGAGAGCAGGATAAGCGGTTTGGAGAATGAGTGAATGAATGAATGTTAATGGTGATTACAAAAAAGGTCTTTGCAAACATGAGTTAACACAATACCTTCTAAACACACGTAGTGAAAAGCAAATAGCTTAACAGAATTTTACTGAAATGTGAAATCTCCTCAAAAGTACATTTCAAACACACCACTCTGCTTTGTGGAGAATTTCAGGTGTGGTTAAAGAGCAAATAACCCCAAGTTAAATGTGAAGAAACATGCTTTTCCCTTATGATTGTGTTAATTTACATATTATTGTCGATGTACCTTTATGTTTTGTCCTTACCACGTCATAAACATCAGATACGGCAGACGTTGTAATTGCAGTTTGATTTGTTTTTCATCAAGATATCGGGAATAGCCTCCTTTCCCCAACATCATTCACACAGTCACACCGGTGACTGTTGGAAATCGGTGTGGTTATAATAGCAGGAAATTGGGAAAAAGATAATTTCCTGTATGATTACAAAGGCAGATGGAGAGTTACAAACCATCGTTGGCTTTGATTTGGTGTTCCAATCACAGTCAAAGCAAGGAAAACCCAAATATACGTAATTCTCCATTCAGAGAGTTTTAAGTATATCCACCTTCTGTGAATATGAAGTAAGAGTTTTCAGACTAGTCCGCCGCAGGAAGAAAGGGGTGGTGTTGGGGGGTAGATTCTACCCTTGAAAAACAAGTTGCCACCATACCTACCACCCCAGGTATTTTCAACAGAAGTGACTTATAGCATCGAGCTGAGTTTATACTTTCTGATATCCGTTACTGACGGGCAACCTCTTAAATAATCACAACCAAATCGTGAGCAAAACAGAACTGGTGGCCTCTTGGGACTAACTGCCTCTTTGAGATCAAGTTCAGAAGTTCAGCACACCTGTTCCCCTCGGCCTGACATACCGTCATATCTACCAAAACCTGCTTAGGAGGCCCTGATACTCATGGCCCAACTGTCCATCATCTTAACCCAATCATTTGCAGCCCATGTAGCACCTTGTTTGTAGCTATATCAATATGACCACTTGTGGGCCCACATGCCCATGCTCGGAAGAAGAAAAAGCCTGTGATCAGTCCTGGGCTGTAGCTAGCACTAACATCAAGCAAAGGCATCAATGGAAAAACTTTCAGAGGAAAACAATATAATTATGAACAGAGAACTGCAAATAATAACAACTGGTAACATCACTGCAGACCCATCACACCCTGGTCAAAGCCTGTTCCAACTCCTCCCCTCTGGCAGGCGCTACAGAGCACTTTACCCTAAAACAACCAGATACCAAAACGGTTTCTTTATGCGGGCTGTCTTTCAAATGAACTCTTAACACTGTCAAATAAATCCAAACATTTTGTTTTTACTGTACTGTACATTGTACGTATGTTGGTACCAAGGCTGGATTAGTACCCCCTGGGGCCCCTGGGCACTGAAACTCATACCCCTTCCCCACACCCACACAAACCACGCCCACCCCATGCAGCCATTAAACCCCACCTTGATTATTTTGAGCTTCCAGTCAAGCTGGCATGTCAAATCCACCAGACCATAATCACACAGCTATTGGCAGAGGTGGAAAGTAACGCATTGTGGCAGGATGAGGAAACACAGGAGACGAAGGCAAGTTTGAACTTTATTCCTCAGCTCCAAAACCAAACTGAAACAGCAACAACCTTGCACCAGAGAGCCCGGGAACGTAAACGCGCAAAAACTGGCGGTCCCAGAGTGGGAATGAAATGTTCTACCACGTGTTCAGTAACCGCGGTGGAAAAGGCGGGCGTAGCCACCGATGGAAAATCCGCCAGCAAACGCTGAAAAACATCCCCTAATGCTAAAAAGTTAGCGTGTGTTAACGGCCCGGCTCCCCTTGTCTCGCACGGAACAGTGGCGAAAGACACAGCATCAATTAAACGGCGGTTTGCAACATCAACCAGCAGACCATTAGCACACAGAAAATCCGCGCCGATAACAGGAACAGTAATGGCGGCCACTACAAAGTCCCACTCAAAATGGCGCCCGTGGAAGCAAACAGTCACCGACCTTGTGCCAAACGTCGCAATGGACGAACCGTTAGCTGCACTCAACTGTGGGCCGCCGCCTTCGGCTGACCTGTCTGTCTTAGCAGGAGGGATTAGGCTCTTTTGCGAGCCTGAGTTCACCAGAAACCGTCTTCCTGACATCGTGTCCTTAATGAAGAGCAGCTCACTACGTCCACCAGCGCCCACAGCTGCTACTGAGCGCTGGCCCTGGAGTTTCCCGCCGCCTCAAACGTGCACGCTGTTTGAGGCGGTGGGAAACTCCAGGGCCAGCGCCTCGCTTTGCCGCCGAACCGCTGGTGGAAGAAACAGAGGCCTCTCCCGCGCCGTCTCCGGGCAGTCACTCCAGCCACCACTGCCGGGTCCGCATCCTCCGACGCCGGCTGCAGAGGCTCCGATGCCACACTCTGCACAGAGAACCGTCTGGTAGCCAGCAGGACCCGATCGGCATCCTCAGCCAAACCTCGGCAGTCACCAGCGGACAGACACGGGGAGTTAGCCAAAGCCGCGCCCACAGGAGACGGAAGCTGGCGCAGGACAACGTGCGGGAAAAGGAACCCACCTTCGTCCGAGCCTAGCAGCGACAGCATATTGTCCAAGAGATCCACAGCCGCCCCGTCACCCAAACCGGATAGGGAAAGGATTCTATCTGCCCTCTCTGCGGCAGATAGGCTGTACCTCCAGAGCAGAAGATGTTTGAGGGCGACGTACACTCACTAGCCACTTTATTAGGTACACCTTGCTAGTACCGGGTTGGACCCCTTTTGCCTTCAGAACTGCCTTAATCCTTCGTGGCATAGATTCAACAAGGTACTGGAAACATTCCTCAGAGAGTTTGGTCCATATTGACATGATAGCATCACGCAGTTGCTGCAGATTTGTCGGCTGCATATCCATGATGCGAATCTCCCGGTCCACCACATCCCAAAGGTGCTCTATTGGATTGCTTTGCTTTCATGTTGTTGACGCCAAATTCTGACCCTACCATCCGAATGTCGCAGCAGAAATCGAGACTCATCAGACCAGGCAACGTTTTTCCAATCTTCTATTGTCCAATTTTGGTGAGCCTTTGCTAATTGTAGCCTCAGTTTCCTGTTCTTAGCTGACAGGAGTGGCACCCGGTGTGGTTTTCTGCTGCTGTAGCCCATCTGCCTCAAGGTTCGACGTATAGTGCGTTCAGAGATGCTCTTCTGCATACCTCGGTTGTAATGAGTGGTTATTTGAGTTACTGTTGCCTTTCTATCAGCTCGAACCAGTCTGGCCATTCTCCTCTGACCTCTGGCATCAACAAGGCATTTTCGCCCACAGAACTGCCGCTAACTGGATATTTTCTCTTTTTCGGACCATTCTCTGTAAACCCTAGAGATGGTTGTGCGTGAAAATCCGAGTAGATCAGCAGTTTCTGAAATGCTCAGACCAGCCTGTCTGGCACCAACAACCATGCCACGTTCAAAGTCACTTAAATCACCTTTCTCCCCCATTCTGATGCTCGGTTTGAACTGCAGCAGATCGTCTTGACCATGTCTACATGCCTAAATGCATTGAGTTGCTGCCATGTGATTGGCTGATTAGAAATTTGCGTTAACGAGCAGTTGGACAGGTGTGCCTAATAAAGTGGCCGGTGAGTGTATGTACCGTGTTGCGGAGGGGCGCGCAACAGCTGCATGGCCCGGCGTGTGGACTGCTGGTCCAGCGCAGCGACGACCAAATAGTATCTGGAGTCGTCCGCGGAGATTCCACGCAGGTGGAATCTGCATGGAACTTGCTGGAACCACGAAGCCGGGTCGCTCTGCCAGAACTCTGGGAGCTTCACAGTCGCGGCGAGAACGGCCGGCTGTGAGAGTTGGGGCGGCGTGGCCGAAGTGGATTCACATTCCTCTTCTGCTCCAAACATGTTCAATTCGGGGTCACCGATGTGGCAGGATGAGGAAAAACACAGGAGACGAAGGCGAGTTTGAACTTTATTCCTGAGCTCCAAAACCAAACTGAAACAGGAACACCCCTGCACCAGAGAGCCCGGGAACGTAAACCACGCCCCCAGCTCACAGCCCTGCTGGGTAAGAGGCATAGCCCCTAGTGGCCGCCACAGAATGACATTTGCTCGCGTTACTGTAATTGAGTAGTTTTTTGTGTACTTGTACTTTTTAAAATAGTTTTTAAAATCTGTAATTTTAATTTTACTTAAGTAGGTTTTGTTTGAAGTATTGTACTTCGCTACATTTTAAATCACATCCGTTACTGAGTAAAAAAAAATAAAATAAATGTGGGCCTAAATAAAAAACGAAAGGAAAAAAAATCAGGCCCCGGAAACAACTGCGGTGAATGATGGGCAGGAGAACAAACTGCTGCTAAATCACAAGACAGATGGAGACGGACAAGTCAGACAACAGTGGTGCAGACCCAGCTGAAGACGAAATGTCGAATTCTGCTGACGTCGACTCGAAGGAAATGAAGTGAGCCCCTGGCCATATTTAAAGGACCACTTCGGCTTCAAGTGCAAGAAAGGCAACAGCTTTATTATGCAGTGTAAGCTGTTTGCCCAGAGACCAAACCAGCAGCTTAGAAAAACTCGACATCAAACCTGTGCAAGCATGTAGAGATAAGCTAAATAATATTAAGAGGAAGAAGTTTTCATAGTTTAGTAAGAGGCTTTGCTCAAATTAGCCAAAAAGAAATCGCTGCATGACATTGCTAATGGTGGTTGGCACTAGCAACCTGCTGGTAGCTAGTATTGGTTATGCTAACACTCTGTTAGCCTACCTGACGTGATCAAAAACAGAGATAGCATTAATTACCCATTACAATCAGCGATTTATTGAGGATAAATAGAAATGATGTTAATCTGAATGTTAAAGTGATAGTTCAGTTGTTTTGAAGTGGGTTGTATGAGGTACTTCGCTTACGTCTACTAGGTGTTACCCGCAGTAGACAGCGCTCAGCACTCTCCCAGTCTGCAGGAGCAGAGCGCAGTGCAGGGTCAGAACCAGAGAAATACACTGATGTGTTGAGCACAGGGACAACAACAGAGCAGCAAGTGAGACTGCTTTTAGGAGGATATTTTTTTTGTTTTGTGGCTGTGTTGCTGTCTCATGCTCAACGGTGTATCTCGCTGTGCCTCCACACAGGGAGCGTGCTGAGCACTGTCTACTGCAGGTAATACACTGACTAGGCATAAGTACCTCATACAACCCCACTTAAAAAAAGATGGAACTATCCCTTAAATAGGAATATGACGTTGACTATAGTATATAAATACGTTCCATTATTTTTAATAGTCATGTTCATATCTTCAGGCGTCTCTGTGAGCAAGAATTGTGCATTATGAAATGTAAAAGACAAAATGTGATGCGTGTAGAGAACCTTTTATCTATCAATGTAAATATTTCAAATTCACTGTGTTTAACGAACTGAACCGTCAGTCAGCTATGTTGCCACCACCACAGATTGTTGGACAGTGCACCAGCAAAGTTACATAGGGGTCACAACTCATTGGATAGGCGAGGAAACCTTGGAGAGGAGATCCGCTGCACTTGCTTGCCAGAGGTTGAAAGGGTCCCACACCTTTGATGTCCTAGCAGGTGCCCTTGATGACATTCACTGTCAATACAGAATAAGGGGGAAAGTGTTAAGAACCACAACAGACAGTGGCTCAAACTTTATTAAAGCATTTAGGGCCGGTTTCACAGACAGGGCTTAAATCAAGCCAGGATCAGTCCTTAATCCGTACTAGTTAAACTAGGACATTTAAGTAGCCTCCATGAACATATCTTAAATTTGGTTTAGTTAGTCAAAGACTATGGAGCCCTGGAGTAAGATAAGTAAGTCTAAATGAGAGCACCTGGGTTAAACCTCATCAGGTTAAGTATGAGCACATGCCGTTCATCTCATGGTGCTCATAAAAACCCGGAGTGGAATCGAAAACACAATTTAATGGTATGAATCCTGAGACATAACAATGGCAGAGGCAAAAAGAATTCATTCAAAAAACTTTAATGAGTATGAAAAAACGCTCCTAAAACAAATTTTATCAAACCATCCAGTTATTGAAAGTAAAAACCATACTACTGCTACTGAGCAAAAGAAAAATAATGCTTGGGCCGCAATGTGCAGTGAATTCAATGCAAATGAAAATGTAACCACAAGAACAGTACAACAACTTCAGGTGAGAAATCTACATTATTATCAGTATTCCACATTTATCATATTCATATTTTTGACATTACTAATATTGAATGATATATGCCTTTAGACTCTGTGGAAGAGCATTAAACTGGCTTTAAAAAGAGAAAATGCAAAGACCAGAAGAGAGAGATATAATACTGGTGGTGGACCACCAAAAAAAGACAAGGCTGATGAATTGAGTGACTTGCTGTCTGGAATTATTGAACCCCAGCAACCTCTGGATGGTATACCAGACGATGACCATTTCGATAGTTCAGATGAAGAACTGAGCACAAATGGTATATGTACCAAAGAAAGTAAATTGGTTACTTCTTTTAGTAAATGTATTACACTGACTGTGTCAATCTTTATTCTTCTTCCATTCTATGGACCATATGAGTTTATTTGTGCTTCTAACAGTGTTGTTTTTCCAGAGGAAAGGAATCTGAGCAGTGTCCAGTGAGTGTGGGCCCTCTACATCTACTATAACATCCTTAAGAGAAGATGCTGCTGCCACCTCTCAACAGAGAACAAAAAAGATGACCATGCATGAAAAGTTAGCCAGAGAATTTCATGAGCATAAAATGAAATATCTGAAGGAAGAACATGAAATGAAAATTAGAATTCTACAGGTTGAATTGGATATGAAGTTGGAAGAGAGAGCTATCCAAAAAAGATACAGTAATGAGACAATTGTGATTGCCAGTCACGATGAACAATATATGTAAACATAAATAAATGCTTTGTCATTTGCATATTCATGAGTTTGAGTATTTTAATCACCACAAACTACATTTTAGACCAGCCTTGGTTTAGTCACTCGTTTAATTTGCTGCACAACATGTACAGAAAAACATTATCCAAGCAAAAATAGGCCATAATGAATACATTCCATATTTAAATACATCTCATCTAGCTGAAGTGCTGCAATGTGAAAGCAGCTCTGTATGTAAGTCCTCTTTGGTCATTCCCTGCCTCAGCCATGGGCACATCTGTTTGATCCTGGTCTTCCATTGGAGGATCAGGACAGCAATGCTGCCTCAGGTAGTTGTGGAGCACAGCTGTAGCAATTATCACCTTGCAGCATCTTCTTGGCTCAAAACAAAGTGTATTGCGTAAACACTGGAATCGATTTTTCCATATTCCAAACATACGCTCGACCAGCCCTCTAGTGTGGATATGAGCTCTGTTGTATCTTTGCTGCTCAGCTGTTGTGGGATTTATGTATTGGGTGAATAAAACGTTACTCTGACCATATCCACTGTCACCAAGGAGTAGTCCACTATGTTGTCCTCTCTGAAACTGAGCACACAATGAAGAGTTGAGAAAAATCCTTGAATCGTGAGTTGCACCTTTCCAACGGGCAACAATGTTTGAAAACTCTAAATTAGGAGTGCATGCACCCTGAACATTGATGGAAAACCAGTTCTTGTGGTTCCTGTACTCCTCAGCATCAGGAGTTGATGGACACTTGATGGGAACATGACAGCCAATCACTCATGGGAAGTGCCCATATTCATAGAATTGCACTTTATAGTTGGCTTGGTCAGGAGCATCAGGAAACTTGATGTAAATACTCCTCAGTTCACAAATGGCCCTACAGACTGTGTGAACTATTCTACACACAGTTGCTTCACTGGCATGGAGTGGCACCACATAAATCACCAGTTTCACGATGAAACATTCCAGAAGCCAGACATCTCAAAGTGATCAGAACTTGGAGAGAACTGGGTAAAGGCCTTCCTCTTTGAGACAGAGAGGAAAGTCTAGAATCAAGCAAAGATATGATCTCCAGTGCATTTTCTTTATACATACGAAAGCGGTCTTGAAAAGTTATTTCATCAAAGTAATTTAATGGATTACTTCTATCCACAAGTACTCGTCTGGCTGGCCTCTGTATTGCATGTTGGTCTTCATTTAGATATTCCAAGTAGTCCATGCTCCCTCGTAAACTGCTAAACAGAAATTAAACCTGCCTCTTTGAATGATTAATTTAAGCTTCAATTTAGTCCTAGAGTAACCATGATCCTCCTTCTCACAGTCGGTTTAGTTTAATCCAGAACAGGCTAAATCTAGGATTATTTTAAGATGTGTCTGTGCAAGTCACTTTGAGTTAAGACAACTCAAACAGACATTTTAGTCTGGGACTAGGCTTAAGCCTTGTCTGTGAAATCGGCCCATAGTGTATTTGGTGAGCAAAGCCAGTCTGAGGAAGCAGAGTCAGAGTCAGACCAAGACTCTTCTGAAGAGCCCAAAGCTGACTATCTGGACACATTCAGCATCCTGAAGCAAGATAACGGTCTTGAGTACCAGCTTCCTCCACACCAAAGGTGTGCATGCCACCTGTTAAACTTAGTCGCCACAACAGATGCTGCCATGGCAGAAGAGAAGAATGACACATAGAAACGGCTATCACGTGCAGCCTTTGGGTAATGCCAAGCAATGTGGAAAAAGTCAGGTCGGTCTTACATGGCAGCAGAAATTGTGTAATATAAATGCAAGCTCCAGCTCATCTGGCCTAATCAAACTCGGTGGAACTTGACATACATGGCTGTAGAGAGAATCATATGGATCATACAAGAGAAGGGGGAGAACGCTATCAGGAATGTCTGTGAAGAATTCAAAGTGAAAATGTGAGTTTTAATTCACATTTCTAGAGTATGAAATGTTGATGACACAAATGATAAACAGTGCCCAAAGCTACTTTGCATATTTCTTTGTTTTCCATACTTATATGAAATTGTCAAAACACATTTCCATACTTGGCTATACATTCCACACCTATTCCTGCGGGAAATTTTTAAAAGTTGTGTACATTTGATTTATGTTATACAGGTTGAGTCCAGCTGAATATGCTTTCCTGACTGAGAACTGCACTGTGATGAAGCCTGTGGTGAAGGCTTTAAACATTCTTCAGTCTGAGACCAACACACACTTGGGGTGGCTTCTGCCAGTGAGATTTCAGCTATAAGCAAAACTCAGCAGGCAGGAGACATCCTCCAAAATGTGTCTGCCACTCATCAGAGCCATTCAGGATCGTGTCCAAAAGTGCTTTGGCAGGATGATGGAAGACCCTGAACTGATTGCTGCAGCAATCCTTCTGCCAAAGGTCAAGACCACCTGGACTGAGAGGGCTGATATCATAGAAGCAGGCATGATTTCATTATTTAACATCATACTGTAATCAGTTGTTAATTAATAATCCCAGTTCTGTCCCCTTTGTTTCTACTCGACACAATGTCATAAGTGCAATAATATGACTCTTTCTACACAAGTTGTAGTTATTGTAATTTCTGCATTATGATGCACTCTTGTCACCAGATTAATCAACGCTTAATTGTCAGAAATATTCAATATGCGTTGTTGTTTGTTTGTCACTCAACAGGTCTGGTCTATGTGAGACAACACCTTGACCAGATGGCGGAGGCTGGGGTGGAGCAAGTCGGGCAACATTCATCAGATGAAGATGATTTCTTCTCCTCAATGAAGTTCAGAAGGTCACAAGGTACAGGGGAGCTGGATGGGTACCTAGCCTGTGTCTCAAACAATATGGATCTACTGAACTCATTTCCACATATCAAAAAACTTTCTCTCAAACTCAACACAGGCCTGCCTGCCTCAGCCGCCTGTGAGCGTCTCTTCAGCTGTGCTGGGCTGCTGTTCACTGCCAAGCGAGCAAGGATGAACTCTACTAACTTTGAAAACCAACTGCTGCTCAAACTTAACAGGAAGTTCAGAGTAATGCTCTAAAGACGGACACACAAATAAAGGAACTGTAATTTAGATATACAGTGGGGCAGGGCAATTTGTAAAAAGTTTTTTATAGCAGCTGCCATGCGGTTCATTTGACATGTTTTGTTATTCGACAGGAAGAGCACATTCTGATATCAAAGAATGGCACAGTTTTGTCTTAAAACATCTTGAACGTCCCTGATACTTAGATTTTGGTCTTTTTGGGGTCCTTTAGGGAAAGTCACAACACTTGCGACCTTGACCCGTTTTGATTTACAGATTTGCAGTATGACTGTCATTGGTGTTTGTTGGTGAAGAAAATAAGGATGGTCTACAAAATCCACAATTTATGCCACCTTCAATGGTTGTATTGTTTGAAAATGTTTTATGGGATGGTCTGAACTAAAATGACACATTATACCTCCCTAAGGGTTTTAAATGTCGTGTGTTGACATGTTTTATTTTGTTATTGCACTTTAATTTGTAAAGATTTTCCTTTAATTAAAAACAACTAGTTTGAGATTTATATCCCTTTGTACTTTTTGCACTACACAGGAGACCCTCCCTCCAGTTGTTAAAAAGTAACTAAGTAACTTTTACTTTAAATACATTTTTTTAAAAAGCTACTTTTTACTTTTACTTGGGTACATTTTTAGACTGGTAATTTTACTTGTACTTAAGTAAAATGTCATCAAAGTAATAGCACTTTTACTTGAGTAGAATGTTTTAGTACTCTTTCTACCTCTGCCTATTGGTCATAGGCTGAATAATCAGTCCAGTGAGCAGGTATGCAGTTCAATAGACCAGTTACTGCCATTTCACTCACAAATCACAAGACAAGGAAACAATGGATTAAATCATCCCAAAGCAATGTATGACTCAAGACTATGACAATATTTGTGTTCACTGAAAGCCATCTGAGCAGACAGCACACCAGTTATTACTAACACATAATAATGTGACTGACTAGGAATAGGCTTACAACAATGCCATCCTAAAGTAATCACACAGCACAGCCGAATGCAGGTTTCAAAATAAGGCTCACCAAGCGAGCTAGGCAACTTCACACAGAATAACAAAAGCCAACCTATTGCAGCAAATTCGGGGGGCAGACGGGAACCATCGCAGTCACAGACACAAACCCGGATCTCCCACACCACGGGCGACTACGTTAACCAGTCAACTAAAGGGTCCAACCCATTAGCCAACCGGCTTGCAAGTCTACTCATTCATGCTCTTTGCAGTATAATGAACTTGACAAGTCGACTCCAACACAGTATAGTGGCATCACACCACACTGATGCAATACACGTTACGGAAACAGCATATCAAATGAACTCATCCATCAAATATACAGTGAAACACAATCACGAAAGATGCTGCTCAATTGCACAGACAACATAATCAAATGGTTCTTACCTTTAGAAGTTCTTCTTTCTTGACTTTTTCTTTGCAAAAGCTGTGATCAAGTCCTCAAAATCACTGCAACCACTGGTAGATGCTTCGAGGCTATCATTACTGCTAGCTAACTTGACATCTGTTGTCGGAATGCCCTCCTCTGCACTTTGTTTAGCTTTTTTTGAAAAAGCCACTCATTGGGTCTTTTTTTTTTAATTGTGCCCGCTTCTTTCACTTCCTTTTCCTTTCTTGTCTTTCTTTTGGCAGTCCCACTGGACTTTTGGTTAACGCCGTGCATCTTCTGTTGCTTAGCAAGTTTTCCCGCGCACTTCTCACTGATACAACCTTACTGATCGTGAGTCAGGTAAAAAATTAATTCCATTGTTTTTAACCTCGACTTGGCTTGAGAAAAACTGATCTTGAATTTGTGCAGTGTAACCCCCTTGCTCTCTTTGCCCACCCACCTTGACCATTAGCCACTTGCTCACCAGTCACCAATTGCCCTGCCATCTCACCAATAAAACAATCAACCATGGGACTTAATTTTCTTGAAAACAACTTTTAATTCATTCTGATTGGATAAGTATCAAGAACAAGAGAATGGATCGAGTTTTGTGTCATATTTCAGTGGAGCTCAACATAAAAAAATAAATGCATACTTTTTTTTCCTCCCATCATGGAGGGTCCTTTTGCACTCAGGGGCCCCTGGTGCCCATATGGTAGATCTGGCTGCGACTGGTATGCTCTGTCATGTCCATCTACCTCAGGCATGTATATGTAAGTAACCTGCTAACACCTACTTCAGCATCTCCGATATATTCTCCGCAGCATTGCACTTTATTTCCTCTTATTTCGCCTGTATAAGTCAGTCCTGTGTATATATCTGAAGATTGCTGTGTTGTAGTGTTGTTATTCTCTTACGTACACCTAGAGAACCAAAAACCAGAGTCAAATTCCATGCATTCCATTTAAACCTACATGGCCAATAAATATGATTCTGATTCTGATCCCTTCAGCAAGACTATCGATTTGAGACCCAACAGCTATGTTGTAGAGGTGTCAGAGTGAGGTTGTGGGGTTAGTCACATCTCTTAAGTAAAATGGAGTAGCATCTTAAGCACAAAACAATGATGATGAAACTCTTTCATTCATTCATTACCCAAAGCGTTTATCCTTACTCAGGGCCGCGGAGATGCTGGAGCCTATCCCAGCAGTCATTGGGCGGCAGGCAGGGAGACACCCTGGACAGGCCGCCAGACCATCATAGGGCCGACACACACACATATTCACACATTTTTTTTTTTTTTTGGTACAGCTGATTCACCTGACCTACATGTCTTTGGACTGTGGGAGGAAACCGGAGCCCCCCAAAGAAACCCACGCAGACATGGGAAGAACATGCAAACTCCACACTGAGGACGACCTGGGGCAACCCCCGAGTTTGGACTACCCCGGGGGTTGAACCCAGGACCTTCTTGCTATGAGGCGACCGCGCTAACCACTGCGCCACTGTGCCGCCTGATGATGAAACTAATTCTTAAATATTGTCTTGTTTCCTTCATAAGAATAATTGCCATTATATTAAGTATGGTTTTGCCAGGAAAGGTCATAATGCTGTCCCAAAAACACTATGGACAAGTCAAGTGGAGCTTGACTGTCATATGAAGCAGTAAAACCCTTTGCAATCATGAGGCATCTCTAAAGCAAGCTCACCACACTGGTAGGAAAGACGGTGGAGTACTTCCAACAAAAACATGATGGACGTCAAGACTGCAGACACAGTGGGGTTGTCGAGCAAATCCTAGGTAGGAAGCCCAATACAAAAAACAGACAGAATATTTTCTGTACTGTGAAAGCTTGGCATCAAACTGAATTTCACCAACACTCCAGGAACTGATGGACGTGGTCGTCAAAACAGTGGAGTATATAAAGAAGAATCCTGTGAACTCGAGGTACTTTTCTGATTTGTGAGAGTTTATGGAAGCAGATGGTGTTTGGTGGCTAAATCACAGTGAAGTGAGATGGCCATCAAGTGGGCAGCTCCTCAATCATCCACATGAGTTGAAAACAGAAATCCACAGTTTCTGAACAACAACAACAAAAAGTCCCAACTTCATTGGCGAGTGTCTGGTGAAACTTTCCTATTTAATATATTCTCATAACTGCATCAATTAAACCTGCCATCCAAGGGAAAAATAAAACGATGTTTTTTTTTTTTAATTCTGAAGGAAATTATGAAATGATGTTAGAAAAGATTAAAAACGGTGGAGCATTCATGAGAAAATTGGCCCCAATGGAATCAGGGCATTCATAATATTAGATTTCCACTACATGATTGTCATGGACTAAAGATTTTACGATATCGATATTGTAGTGATATCTCTATAGTAAAAGTGAAAATTAAAAAATAATGCTATCGGTCAAATTTAACTTTGCAAATTGTGTATCTTGTCTCTTTTTCTCTCCACCGCCCTACAGGTGAAGGGCGATGGAGAGAGACTCTGTAACCATGACTGTACAAAAGCGTACAAAAACAATTAAATTTAATGGATGGTCAAAAGGCAACTAGAAGAAAAGCTCCACAAGGCCTAACATCTGCCATCAGTATGCCAACTGAAACCAAATCCCTTGCGGGGAGCAGGCCTGAGGGTTTGTGTGCGAGATTCTCGAAGGATTTCTTGAGATAACGAGAGGAGATGCTTTTTCATAGGGACACATACGAATACATAACAAACGCGGGCTTAACATGGCACAGTGGCCCGTGTAGACTCACGAAGTGGCGGTCTAACTTCTCCCTGGTCTTTACTCGCCAGCATCAGTCGCCATGCTGACTTGTGCGACTCATCACAAGACACCGGTCTTTCTGAAAGCGGGTAAATCAGAGCCATATCATTGGTTGACAGGACTGGTAGCTGTGTTGAAGTGAGTAAAAACAGACTGATAGCCAGAAACATATTTCTTATTTATTATAAAATAATGTGGGTGATCGCCACATCATGGCGTTATGTCAGTTGTTGTTGTTTGTGTGTGTGTGTGTGTGTGTTGTACCCCTGAAGAGGGGAAAGAGAAAGACAGTGACTCGGCGTAGTGTTTCTCCATCACAAGTCGTCAAGTAATAAACAATGCATTTTTCCATATTTTCAATACACTTGCGAAATATCTCTTTCTATAAATGCTGGAAACAATACAAAACCAAACAGTGAACTAGCAACATGTGCGCCATTGTAAGCTAGCAAGATGCGTGCCTCACGTGTCTAACCTTACCGCATTAACAAAGCACAGAAGCAGTAGCTTTCTCTCTCCACTTCTCTGTAGATGCAGCGATGATCATGTCATCGGCTATGATGTGAACTCCTTGGATGTGTCCGAATGTTTCACAGTCGCGTTGCCGGAAGACTTCACTCGCTGACTTTATTCCAAATGGTAGGCGTTTGAACCGACATCTCCCCCATGGTGTGTTAAATGTGCTCAGTAGTGATGACTCCTTGTCTAGCTTTACTTGCCAGTAGACATCCTTTTCGTCAAGCACTGTGAATATTCTCTTACCAGCAAGTTTGCTCAAAACCTCATCAGTTCACCTCCAGCACACTCTTGACATACTCTTCCTCCAGGATTACCCCTACCCCATTGCTCCTCCCATCCGCACCATGGTAGACGAGTTTGAACCCACCTCCGATGCTCCTGGCCTTACTCCCCTTCCACCTGGTCTCTTGCACACACAGTATGCCTACCTTTCTTCTCTCCATCATGTCAGCCAGCTCTCTCCCTTTACCAGCCATAATGCCGACATTCAAAGTTCCGACTCTCACCTCCACACTCCTACCCTTCCTCCTCTCTAGCTGCTTCTGGACAGGCCTTCCCCCTCTCCTTCTCCTTCGCCCAACAGTAGCAGAGTTTCCACCGGCACCCTGCTGGTTAACAGTACCGGCGGCGGTAGAAATCTGATTTATGGCCCGAATATTTGATTTGGCAAAGATTTTATGCCGGATGCCCTTCCTGACGCAACCCTCCCCATTTGTCCGGGCTTGGGACCGGCACTAAGGATGCACTGGCTTGTGCATCCTCGGTGGCTGGGTAACTGGCTCAGCGCTCACTGTAATCTTTTAAAATCACAAATGTAATAAAATTAAGATGACAGTAAAAATGGTTTGACATACACATTTAAAAGTGATAAATAAAGTAAAAAAAGAAGCAGAATGATAATAAGTATGTATAAAAATGTTTTTTTATGAATAATGAAATGTTGCATCTCTACGTGTGTGTAAATAATTGAGTTTGGAAAACCTATTATCCTGCACATATAGGATGAATATGACAAATTTGCAAGGAAATATGAAGTAGTGGCTCTACTACTAAACTACAATGTACATAAACATGAGGCGCGGAGTCCTTGTAGTAAACGGAAGCAGTGATAAGCAGTGAAAAACAGTTTAAACTGTTTTTTATGTCAGCCTTTTCTTCATTATAAACTAGACGAGGTGCCTGCATGCCTTAAGACACCGTGCCGTGCAGAGAGGGTCTCAGTGAATGGGTTTCAATGGAGAGCTTTACCATCACATAATCCTATGCACTGTAAGGAAAGCCTTTAGTGCTGGTTTTACTGGTGAGGTCTGTTGATACGGCATAAATGCTGAGCCACAAAAACCATACCGCAATACAAAGCCGAGAGGAAGACCAGTTAAATCAACCTCGAGCCTTATTTATGGGGTCACTTCTTTACCAGACCAGACCAGACCAGGCGCTGACAACGTATAGCCAGAAGCCCTTTACCAGGCAGAGAGAGAGGAGGGGGAGAGAGGGGGGAGTGAGGGATGGAGAGGGAAGTGAGGGATGGAGAGAGAGAGAGAGAGAGAGAAAGAAATGAGGGAAGCCCCTGCCCCCTCCAAGGAAAGAACCTTACCTACACCTGCCAAGCTAGATCAGGAAGCTGAGGTAGCCATCCTGATTGACTCCAGTGGCACATTTTTCCAGGAACAGATGCTATTCCCTGGACAAAGAGTATCTAAAATCTGGAGTCCAAGAATACAAGATGCCTTGTGTCTCCTCTCTGACCCCGGGTTTGGCACACCAGCTCATATAATAATACACACAGGCACCAACGATCTAAGATCTGAACAAGAACGAGTAGGAAACCTCGTCAACAGGCTGGCAAACAAAGCAGCAGACTCTTTCCCTAACTCTAGAGTAACGGTCTCCACCCTTCTTCCCCGCAAACACTTCCACCCAACAACAATCCAAAGAGTAAATGCAGACATCTCCAGAGGCTGTACCCATCTACCTAATGTTCATCTGGCCCACCACTTCAACATCTCAACACAGGACCTGTATGACCACTGCCATTTAAGCAAGATGGCAGTGAGGAAGTTTGCAAAAACACTCAAGGATACAGCACTAGGGAGACAGCTCCCCACAACAAATGGACACCTTACCCCCCAGCCACGGCCCCACCGCAGGTACAACCATCCAGACAGAGAGTGGCATCAGCACCATGACGACAGACCAACCAAGCCACAACAACCAGTCCACCATTCATCAGGATCAACCCATCAACCATAGCACTCAGCACCTAAGCCGAAAAGAGCCCCCACAAGCCTGACAGCCAGTACAGGCCTCAACCTCCACCCACCAGGACCAGCAAACCACACCTCCCACCCCCCTCCAGGAACAGACTTCCCTCCCCTAGGCAATCACGCCCCCCCAGGACCAGACCTCCCACCCGCAGCATCAGTCCACGCCTCCCGACTAGTTCACCAACCTCCAAGACCTGCCCATCACCATCCCCACCACCCCTCCCAACCAGATCACCAGCCTCCAGGACCAGCTCACCCCTCCTCCAAACCAGACCCCTGGCCCCCAGGACCTGCCCACCACCGACCCCACCCCCCCGCCAGTCCAGACCACTGGCCCCCAGTACCTGCCCATCACCGCCCCCACCTGCCTGCAAGACCAGACCGCTACCCTCCATACAAAACGGCTCACTTCCCCTCCTCCCCATGGCCGGACCACCACGTCCAGCCAACAACTGGGCCAACTGCAGCACAGCCTAGCAAAGAGCCCCCCAAGCCAGAGCACAGCTATGCAGAGGCGCTGAAGGGACAGGAGCCACCTCAAGTGGATGATATTAGACAGCTGCTCAAGTACATCTGCTCTAAATTAATTTAAACTGTTAAAAAAAAGAAAGATTGATTGACGGAACGAATTAGCCCCAGACCCTCAGCACTTAGCATCTCAGCCAAAAAAGAGTCAGCCCACAAACCTACCACATCCAGTACATGCTGCAACCCCCCCCCACCAAGACCAGCCCATCCACCTCCACCCCCCTTCCAGGACCAGACTTCCCAACCCCAGCCTAACATGCCCCCCCAGCACCAGTCCATACACCCTCCTAACTAGATCACCAAGCCCCCCCCCCCCAAACAGATCACCTAACTAGATCACCAAGCCCATCACCGCCCCCACAACCCCTCCCAACCAGACCTCTGGCCCCTAGGACCTCATCACCACCTCACCTCCAGCCAGTAACTGAACCCACTGCAGCACAGCCATGCAGAGGCGCTGAGAGGACAGGATCACCTCAGATGGGTGAGATCAGGCGAATGCCTCAGTACATCTGCTCTGAATGTATTTAAGTCTGTTAACCAAAAAGAAGATTGATTGATGTATATATCGACAATGTTTTGTAACGATTCTATGTTTTGAAAGGTTTATCTCATTGTGAACATTAATTGTTATTATGACCTGCCTTTCCATTAGTACTTGGAACACCCAAGGCCTGAGCTCATCAGCTTTTGGCCTGAAATGTAGAAACAGAGAATTTAAGGAGAACATCCGAGATGTTGACATAACGATATTAAGGGAAACATGGAGTAAAGACAACAAAATCACTCACTGTCCCCCAGACTATGAAGAAATAATTGTATCGTCACAAAAACTCAGCACAGTAGAGCAGGGTAGAAACTCAGGAGGACTGTTAACGTGGTACAAATCAAAATTACACAGACACATCAGTGTCATGAAACAAGGAAAATATCATATTTGGCTAAAAATGAGAAAAGAAATCTTCATCTCACAAAAAGACCCGTTCCTCTGTGCAATATATATTATCCCCCCTTGCGAATCTCCCTATTACACTGAAGACACATTTACACTGGTGGAGACAGAAACAAGCCATTTTCAGGCTCGGGGAAATGTTCTTGTCTGTGGAGATCTAAACGCACGGACTGGCACCCAGAATGACTCCATATGTTCAGATGGCAATACCTACATTTGTAACTCACTTGATGAAGCCAATAAGTTTGCTGACTCCCACAGAAGCAA